>NC_137189.1:15983031-16138031 GCF_960531495.2 Zeus faber
TCCACTCCACTGTTACTGCAGACATTAAGTTCGTAGGAAGAATGAGTTTGTGTGTTTATATGCGTGTGTTGGAGTAAATTAAAAAAGGAACTTGGGAGAGAACTATAAATGGAGCGGCATCACGGGGTGCTGTGTGGTTTGCTTGAGTGCTGTTACAATGTATTATGTAATAATGTTGTAATAACTGTGTTATAACTTGCAAGAATTATGCAATGCCTATAACTTAATGCAGTTGTTATATTGCAGGGGTTACATATTTTTATGCTGCATACATAATAATTCCATAATAATGCAGTAATAACACACCACTGGCTGTCTTCAATTACATTAAGTGTCTGAGCCTTCCAGTGTAATGTTTTTAAGCAGTAGCAAAGTGTGACCGAAGAATACAGCAGTTTTTGGTTGTTATTGTATTGTAAAATGCGGCAAGTTATGACAAAATGTGGGTGTTTCATTTTGGCAAATTATTACAAAGTTTGGGTGTTCCATTTCGGCAAGTTATTACACATTTTGTACAAAGTTATTACACAATGAAAAGAACAGTGCTTAAACAAGCGCAGCACACCATGCACTTACAGTACACCACAACAACACACCAAATAAACATACAAACATGCAAAATGTGCACGATAATGGTCAAATATATTATATATATATATATAGAGCCTGTATTACATTTGGAGTTATTACATAAGTTATTACAACCCATCACATGTGCGTATTGGAGCACAGAGATAAAAATGGCGATTGTGAGACATTTAGTTCTGGAAGCTGAATGGTTGTAAAGAACTTGTGCTTTTCCCTTGTGAAGAAACGCGGCGGTTTTTAAGCGCTTAGGGTTTCCATCAATCAGCCGTTCAATGCCACTAATGAGGCCGACGAGGCAAAGTGGTGAAGCGGTCGAGAAAAGCAGCTTTTGGTTGTAGGCGGTTCATTATAGGTCGATGAAGGCTTTGTGTAAGAGATTAACAATGGCAGCCACACTGGAGGTTTTTGTTCCTTTCAAAAGTCATTTTTTGTCAGCCGCCCACACACACACAGTGCAATTCTTCCAGTGTACCCTTCCAGCCGAGCCACAATGGGCAACATTTATATCTGAATAAGGAAGTACGGCTCCTGAGGCAGTCACAAACCTTTCTGACCCAATGATAACAGCTCTAGATTTGAGGGTTTCATATGGTGAAATGTTCCAAGTAACACAGAACAAAAGATGACATCGGCCTTCAAGGTTATTTTTTAGAAAGGAAAAACATAATACCACTCACAAATATTGGAATTGAGCCGTTTGGAACGTAACGGAGTTTTAAGAGACAGACAGACACACACACACACACACACACACACACACACACACACACACACACACACACACACACACAAACACACACAAACACACACACCAGCCAACACTTGGTATGTGTGCTTCCAAGGCCTTCTATTAGAAGCATCTTCTCTCTCTCTCTCTCTCTCTCTCTCTCTCTCTCTCTCTCTCTCTCTCTTTATCTCTTACACTCACACACACACACACACACGCACACACACACACCCATTTACAGGTTTTTGCCACATTGTGAGGACACCTGACAAAGGACATATCACATTTGGTATAAGACAATAGGGTTTGCCCTATTGTCTTATACCAAATTTTAACTTTAACTGTGGTACTTTACTTCAGTTCTAGATCCATATAAGTAGATCACTACTAGCAGGTACTACTCCAGGGAACATTCTTAAATACCAGGCGGCCTGTGCAACCAAATGGCCATAAGTACCCAGTCTGAAGCCGACTCTAACTGTTAGTCTTTCCTTCCCTGCTTCACGGACTCTTCTTTCCCTTCTTTCCCTCTTGCTCGTTCTCCTGTTTTCATTCTCTATTAACAGTAGATTCTTGGCAGCGGCGGCATATCGGCCCCAGCTGCAGAATGTGATGAGTAGTCTCCATTCTGCATTCCAACACACACCACACACACACACACACACACACAGCATGGGTTAAACAGTAGTCACAAACAGTTCTCTCTATAGATTTCATACAGATTTAACTTGCTGTCGGTCATTGGAAAGCATCGCGTAAATTGGCATTCAGCTGTTGTTGTTTCAGTTTATTGGAAACACTGCGTTGTTTTGTTTTATTCGCTGAGCCCCATGAACTGAACTGCATCCAAAGCAAAGTAGGACTCAAACCGATCCGTTTGAAAAGCCTTTCCACGTGCATGGATGTATGTACATGATTTGCAGGCATGCACAGATTAAACAGCACCAAAGACACATATACACTTCAACATTTAAGAAAATACATGACCTAGGCATCCTGTAATGATAAGTGCAAAACAAGAATAAATTAATTTTCTGCACTAGTAGCAATCTGTACATAGAATACACAGAAAAATAAATGAGAAGTTTTTTTTGTAGGTTGCTTCTATACGTTGTTGCAGATTTGCGACATTGTTGTGGACTATTTTTCTCGGTGGAAGTATAGGTATACTAGTTACAACATCATTCTAAATCAATATTCTGTATCAATGTAATCTTTAGTAAGTAGCCATGTAATAAGAGGAAAAATGTCCAGCCAGCCAGTCATTATCACAACAGAACCCACCACAGGGTGATTGGGTTTTGTATCACTCTGAAGGGGGTTATTGTGCGATAATGACTGGCCGGCTGGACATTATCCTGCATATTACTGTCTCTGACGTTTGCAATAATCTTATGATCCTCTCTGATGCGGATGGAGCGTACAGCACTGAGCCTTCCTTCCTTCACTGTGTCCAGGTGTCCTGCCAGCCCCCGGCCAGTGGGGACAGCCCTATCCATGGTGGGCTCCAGGGAGCGTGGGCCGTCTGCCTGGACCCCAAGTACAGCCTGAGCCCCAGAGTACGCAGCAAGCACTGCAGGGTGTACTCTCTGGGGTGGGTGGGACACACACTGTATATCAGGCAATTGCACCCACACATGTCTATACAGATGATTTATGCTGTATAAACCTTGTCGCATAATCTCCCTTCCCAGAAAAGCCCCCCTTAAAACAATAATTTCACTTTCACCTCATGTCACTCACACCCTGACACACACACGACCCACTCGGCGTGGCACGTCAAAGCTCAAAATCCCACACCGCCATGTGAGTGGCAGGTAATCTGGAATCAAGTCAGCGGGGGCCATCGAGCCTGTTGACTTTCTGGAGATTTTTGGGTCAAATCGCTCCCGGTTCGGCGTTCGTCCAATTCATCTGAGCCACAGAGCGACTTCTTTTCATGGCCTTTGGCTTCGCAGTGATGATGAGGATTTTGTACGGTGAGATGGACGGAGAGAGACAGCGAGAGAGAGAGAGAGAGAGAGAGAGAGAGAGAGAGGGAGGGAGCATTACTTGGACCGCTGAGAGACAGCACAGGTGTACTAGCTGACAGGGGGAGAGAGGGAGAGAGAGAGAGGAGGGGAAAGAAGGGGGGATTGCAGAGAAGAGGTGAAGGAATAACTGCTGTTTTTGGCTCGCTGGCTGGAGAAAAGGTCAGAGGACAACCAAACCGAGGATCTGATTTCCTCCAACTGATGGGAGGTCTTTCTTCATTCTTTCGCTCTCTTTCTCACTCACACACGCACACTGAAGGGAGAGAGAGAGAGAGAGAGAGAACTGCTCAATGCTCGCCACAAACTCCGGGATAAGACAGATGATACTCTCCTGGCCGTGTCCCCTCTCTGACCTAGATTCCTCAGTCTCACACACATACACACACACACACACACACACACACACACACACACCCCTCCTTGTCATGCTGCAGAATCTACACCAGGTATGCCAAACATCTTATCTTTAGGGGCAGCCCCGCCCAGCGTTTCGCCACACCAGCTCTCAACTGCACAGCACTGGCTTTAATTAAAATGTCAAAATGCATTAGCTCCAGGTATTTTTGTTGTGCTGTGTCTGTGCGCACGTGCACGTTGTTTAACGAGCCGCACGCGGCCCTGCCCGGGCAGGGGCTTGCATCTGCTCCCTGATTGGTCCATCGTTAGGGGCAGGAGCTCGCTGTGCTTTTCCACATGACGGACCCAATGTCCCGCCTCGCCTTCTGCTCTCTCTCTCTCTCTCTCTCTGCTGCTATCTTTACAGGCCTCCTTTTGAGTGTGATTACCAGCGGCTGCTGGTGTGTGCATATCTGCAGGCGCTGGATCTACTTCATTACTGCAGGAATCCAGAGAACAGATGCAGGGAAGGGAGAAAAGCCAGTCATCCTCTCCCTGAATTGAAACCCCTCATTTTCCCATTTCCTCTCTACCAGTATCATTCAAGATTCAAGATTCGAGACATTTGTCACATACATATACATACGTTCATGCATATATGCAGTAAAATGTCTTAGTTTTTTGTAGGTAAACTCTGCTGCATAAACGTCTCTCTCTCTGACTCTGACTTTGAGAAGTCCTCTGTCTTCTATAAGAGGCTCAAGTTGCCCAATTTTAGAGCCGGTTTTCTGGGTCAAAGTGAAACGGGGGAATAGGAGCTTCGCGTACGTCATCCATCCGAGCTGTTGTTCTACAGCGCAGGTCAAGGAGGAAGGGAGGAACATACGGAAAGAGGAGATAGAGCCATAGAGACTGATGAAATTATTTACCCGTCAAAGGGTAACAACATGAAAAAAAGGCAGTGGTGAAGAGAGTCGGGAGAACAAGGGAAGAGTTGAATGAAGGAAAAGAGACTTTTCATCCCAGCCCACCCAGCTGCTGTCACAGACACTCGTGACCCTTGAACGTACTGTTGACACAACTGTTCAATGAGAGGACAAACCAGTTTCTGGCTAACAAAGGGTTTTTAATCAAATGGGTCCCAGAAGGCCCCTTAAGACACCTTAAAACCCGAACCAAACACACACACACACACACACACACACACACAAACACACACAGACACACAGACACACGCACATTTTCGTAACCCCTCGTTTCTTCAGAAGCACTTGCTGTAAGACTGTGTATTGTCTATTGACGCTGCACACATAGTCAATAGTCTTTTCCAATTTTTTGAGGCTTTAAGTACTCAGGAGTCCTTTACACAGTGTTTTATGTCTTATATTTGTTTGATTTATTGTCCTTTAAAGGAACGATTCCCAAGTGGTTAGAGAGTAACTGACAAAGTCTCTCCGTTAAAAATCACTCTGATCACGCTGCAGAGCACTGAGCCGAGGCATCTGACAGTGAAACAGAGGACGGAGGGGGAGGGGTGTGGCCCGGTAAAAGATGTGATTGGGCCAGCCCAGTGTCAGTGTAGAAAATGAACCAATGGGCCTCTGTCCCTGCTTCATGGGCTGGCCTTTGGACAATTTATTATTATAAATTCGAATGAAAAATTATATCGGCCCCGAGGTGCGGATTTAATGGGGGCTGGGTGCACTACGAAAATGCCCAGTATGCCAGATTACCAGTTCACCCCTGGTCTCATGGGACGTCACACTCCAGCTAACAGATCTCTCCTATCCAGCGGAATGACATGGAGTCACCGCAACGTCCCCTTATTACCCTGAACAATCCCCTTAAATCACCATCATCTAAAATGTCCCTGTTCCTCATCCCGGCCCAGAGCGCAGACAGCATCCTCTACATGGGGGCACTCGCGGGAGCATCGGCAGCTCTTGCTGAAATATTTAGCGATGAAAAAAAAGATAAAAAAGAAAAAAAGAGAAACTCTGCATCTCTCTCTTGCTCAACAAGTCATCTCATCATCTTGCCAGCGCACCGAAACACCACGCCGGATGTCTTATCTGTAAGGAATTCACCGCAAAATTAAGTCCCTCTGGTGCAATTATGGAACAGAGGAAAGGCACAAACCAGCCACCAGGGAACAGACAGACACAGTGGAGACGGAAAAAGGGGAACGGAGAGGAAACGATGGAATTAGAGGGGGAGTTCAAATGACAGTGACAGAGAGAGAGAGAGCGAGAGAGAGACGCAAAGTGGTTGAAACGGGGCAATCGGGAAAAGTGTCTGTCTTCCAAAATTTAAATGTAGCTTTACAGAAGAACGGAAGAGCGTAACACGTGTGGAGGAGAGAAAGCTGTACAATGGAAAGAGATGTGAACCACTTTGTTTCTTCATCTTGGAAACATTTCAGCTCAAAGCTTCTTGTCGGGAGGGCCTTTTTCCCCTCCTCCGAGCTCTAAACCTCAAGCCCCTTTTTTTGGAATTATTCAGCGGGCGTTAAAGTTGAGAGTCGAGATCGAGTGAGGATCAAGATTTAAACAAAAACTGCTTGTTTTGAGTCTATTTAATTTGTATGATACACAGTATTATTAAGATCCAACTGTACCTTTACCGATTCCACGAAACCTCCTCCCCTCTTCCAACAGTTGTATTCATCTATCCCTCTATCCATCCCTCGCTTGTCTCCTGTGTGTGTGTGTGTGGGGGTGTGTGTGTGTGTGTGTGGGTGGTGTGTGTAGGCTGGGTGTGGACGACAGGTCCCTGGAGCGCTCTCTGGTCCGGGCGGGGTGTGAGGTCCACTGCTTCGACCCCAGCCTGAAGCAGCCTCACCTGCAGCAGGCCCACATGTGGCTCCACCGCCTCTCCGTGGACTGGAGGGACCCCAACCCCGCCGTCGCGGCCCAGCACCAGCATGCCAGCACCAAGAAGCTGGCCGCCATCCTCAACGACTTCGGACACCGAGAGGTAAAGGAAACGGGGAATGCGACTGACAAAGCGGGCATGGGGTTGCGTCTGAAGGGGAAGCCACATGTAGGAAGAAGGTCACACTGTGGTCAGCCAGGGTTTTGTTTTACATGTAAGTCATTGATAACTGTAATTGTCAGATAGAAGAACATCCCATCTTCATTAACTGGTTTGCGTTTGGACCCCTCTCCAAGTTTGGATTGTAGTTCACCAATGCTGGTTGCCGTTTCTCCTACTGCACAGCCGGCAAAACATTCCACATGTCAAAGGCAAGGGCTCCACAGTGGTTTTGAAATTCACCCCTATAAGTTTGATAGTTTGTGATTCCTGGTTTTATAGTTAGAGGTCTACGACCAAAGAGCAGCCTCCAGCAATGGAACTGCAAAGGACATGGTCTGCATATTCCAACATCTAATTGTCAACATAAGACACGTTGAAAAACATTTTATTCATCTTGCTGTGGGTCCGCCACCATTACAAAGCCCTGTGGCAAAGGATATGGGAATGCTTTGCTGTCCCACTTGTCAACTTCAGGATTCCAGATGGAGCAATCATTTGCTTGCTGAAGGAAATCGCAGCAGCATCACCCTCCACCTCCCAACAAACCGTACCTCATCATTCAATCATTTATTCTTCCGTTGCGTCTTGTCTCTTGGCTCTGGCGCACAAAACTCTGCTATGCACGATAGCTGTCTTTCTTTTAAAACTTGTTATGCTAGGGTGTAACTCCATCAAGGCCCGCAGGGACAGTGTTCAGTCTCATGAGATAGGGAGCCACGAGCAAGACAGATTACACACACGCACACACACCATCTGTAGATGTACAGTATGCCTACGCATGCTAATAAGAACATAATAAATGCATTGAAGCAAGTTGAATGATCAAGGACGCATGAGCTAAATGCACCATGAACATAATATTTTATGAAAGGTAGCTTGGCTTAAACCTTAGGCTATGTTAGCAGTTAGCTTTAGCAAGACACGCTACCAGGTAAAAGGGGGATGTACTTTTATCGGCTCCAAAGTAGCCAATTAAAGAAGGATCAAGCTCAAATGAGAGGAATTACACACTAACACCCTAATAAATTAAAGTGTTCAGTCATAGACGATTAATCCCAAGGTGGGATTCATCCACCCTCATTTATAACGACTGTTCATTTGCGACTTACAGCCCATTTCTTTTTTATGGTTGAATTGGTCAATTAATATTTTCTTCAAGATCAATATGTTGAATTAGTTGAATTGGAGCCGTCCATTGGAGCGGCAGATTTCTACAAGCTACTCATATTGACGCTGTTGTCTTGTGGCGCTGTTGTCTTGAAGTGTCGGCTCCACTTCTGGAGCTAAATGCAAAGCATGTTGGCACATACAAAATCAGATAAATATTGATATGAATATTTGGGACGCAAGTGAAAATTATAAAAGAAATATGTATATGAGCGAATGAGTGCGTGCTAAAATGCACACACTGATCATTGCACGTGTTACAGGCAAATTCCTTATCCCATATATCTTTTCATCAAGACTCTGTAAACAGGATAAAGGAGCGAGAAACTGACAAAAGCTATGATAAGGTCAATATATGCACTTGCTTTGTGTTAATTATCGACAAATGGACCGGTAGACAATTCATTCACGGAGCTCTGAGAGGGAAAACCACTGGTCGCCATGGGGACAAGCCTCCATAGCCGGCAACCATCAATGAATTAGTCTTTACTATTAGACACTGATTAACATAAATACATTTGCAGAATGAGAGCAAAAACACACATCTGTTCGATAATACGTCAATAATGCCGATTGTTCGCGGGTAACCAATACAGAGTAGTGGAAATGCCAGGAACCACCAAACCACCGCTGGTCCCTCAGAAGTTTAATTAAATGTGTTTCATTACCGTCGGCCTCAGGAGGAGCGTTCCACTTGTCACCTCACCTTCAGTCTCTAATTAAAGCTCACAGAGTTCTCAATCTGGAGTCGGATGGACGCGAACGGCCTGGTGTGGAACATGAAATACCAAATCTTGAAGAACAAAGTATTAAAAGCCAGACTTAACTGCATTTTAGCCTAATGGATGAGACACCCTTATAAAGCGGTTTTCAATTTTCTTAAAACAGAAAACGTGCTTGTTTACAAAAGGGCTCTAAAAGATTTGCTTTGAGACGGCTTTGTAGCGGGTGTCACCAGAAGGTGGGTGGTTGGCTCCTGAGATTTTACAAAGGAGAAAACCCTCCAGAATTACTTCTCGGTGTCAAAGGAGAACTAGACCATGCACTGGGAAGCTCCAGGGTGTAAACGTGTTAAATGAAAAGGAACAGAACTTGCACATTTTCTTTGCTTGAGTAAAAGAGAACGGAAGCTCGTCTCCTGAGCACTTCCGGACATCGTCCTTGTGACAGCGTCGACGTAACAGGTGAAAGGCAAATCACTGCTTCTAAATCCACGTTCTCCTCCACCCCGCCGCACCACCGCCTTCCCTTACTGTGTTGCTTGGGGACTGATTTGCATGGCAGACCACGTGCAGCAGTGTGGCGACAGCCTGCCCGTCAAAGTACATGCAACACACGGACGTTGTTCACAGTGGACAGGGACTGTCAAGATCGCCGCTCCACTGAAGGGAGGTGATATGCTGGTGGCACTGGATCAAAGATTATTGAAACAGAAAAGGCAATTTATGTCAAGTCCAACAAAGGAAGGAGTTGACAAGTGCCGTACAGAATGAAGCAAGATCTAGTCAGGCTACTTGAGCCACATAAACATCTTGTGAGTAACAACCGACATACTGCAACAGCTACTCAGGCTCTCACAAGAGGGCACTCTGAAAGAGATTTGCAGGAACACGGGAATTGTGTCTGTGGGGAGGAAGTGCACATATCCCCTCTTAATGATGGCACATCGGTTTCCATTAGGTGTCTGTCCAATTAGGCTCCATAGCTCTGCTTGGGGGAGCATGTACACGGCCTGTGGGGAGGGATGGAACAAGGCGGGGGGGGACATCCTTCGGATTCGTTCTTTGGGGATGCCAGTTTCATAAGTGTGGTGTTAGTGTGGCACCACACAGGATTTCTGTCACTCAAGACGGGAAATACTGTTTTACAGCCTTTTTAATATGAGGGATGACACTTTCTTTTAAAAAAGATAGTTCGTCATGATGCTGTTTTTCTTTTGGCATGATTTAGTTTTTAACATTTTCTAATGTTAACAAGAACATAAATTATTCATAGTAGAATATGGCTATGAAACTAGTAACATTCTTTAGAGTAATGACACAAAATCTTCTGTTCAGACACTGTTCGTGACTAAACATTTTCAGCTGCCATTCTCTATGGTCCATCACCATTTACCTGACTGCTTGAGGTTATGCTAAATTATGAATTCCCCAACTTAATGTTAACCCATAACATAAAAAAGGATTGTTTTTGATGAGTCTTTTAAATAAGTGGATGCTTCAACACAGTCCAACTGACTTAAATGGACATACAGAAGGATGTTTGTTGAACACTGGCCATGCATTTTGGCTCAAAGGAGCCTGACACCGGGGTGGTTTTCACATTGATTTTGTAAGGATTTTCTCTCGCTACAACACAACATGCTTTGCCAGTTTTGTCTGTTACTCCAAACTTTAAAATCTCACTATAGAGATCTTTTTTATCTTTTAATAGCTTCTACGTTTGATAATTTGTTACTTCAGGGATCTTCATATTGATATTACATTGCTGACCACCTTTATGTCTATCCCTAGGTGGACGTCCTAAAGGCTGACATGGAAAGTGCAGAGTGGAAGATTCTGGAGAACCTGGTTCTAGAAGGGGTTCTGGACTCAGTGGGTCAGCTGCTCCTGGAGCTCCACCTCCATTGGGCCGGCTTTGAGGTCGGTGGTGACGACCCATCCGTGGTGCGCTACTGGTTCAGCCTGCTAAAGGAGTTGGAACGTGCCAACTTCCGCCTATTCCACTCGCATAATGACCCAAGCAAGCCTCACCTCTTCCTGCATAAGAACATCCTCAACGCCAGTAGCACATATAACCTGGGCTGGGTGAACACACGGTGGAAGCCCTGAGGGGCACCATGAAATGAAGTGAGGTTACCCAGCAGGATAAGGGGACCAAGGGTCCTTTAAATTAAGTGGAACATGAAGGTTCCACCAAAAACACAGGTGTTAGCCTGGGCTTGAATGGGTCCGTTCACTTTTCCGACAGACCTCCCCTATGGTGTCGACATCAAAGTAAAGCTGAAATCGCCCATCCTCCCCTCCCCCCTCTTCCTTCCTCAACCTCTAATGACCAGCCATGTCAAGTAAGGTAAGTGCCCCCAGAGAGTCTCTGCTGATCACTTCATAAAGTGACCGTCTCAGCAGGTCAGTCTTCCAGTCATCCCTTTCAGTCACTGGTCCCTTATCTGGAAACGAACCGCCGGCTTGTTGGAAGATGACACTGCCTGGAACTAAGACAAGATGAGATGAGACTTCTTGTCTTTAAGAGAAAAGGACGACACGCTAATAGAGGGAACAGCCATAAAGGTCATCGCCAAATGAGAGACCTTGCCGACAGAGAATTGACTGGTCTCGAGAAGGCCAAAACACATGTTTACCGTGAACATGGAAAGTCCTATTGTAGGGAAGAGAGCCACGCATTCACTGATACAAGTTTTCAACAGAGAAAAGGCTGTAGCAAGATTATGGACTAGTAGACACTAGACACCTTAATGGTGTCAAGCGTGATTTGTTGTCATCTTGCCCTGTGCACCTAAGAAATTTAGGGGGGGGGGGATAGAAAAGGTTGATGTGCTGCTGTGAAGAGCGAGAGTGAAAATGAGAGACTTCTGTTATTGTTTTGCATATTATATTTTCTGGTTTTAGAATAGAACATTTCACTCTAGATGTTCAAAGCACATGACTGACACTCCTGTGTTCGTTTTTTCCCCACCACCGTACTTCCTGTGAACTCCAGCCAGTCTTAAGCAAAAATCTCCACCACTCGAGAACTCAGGCAACAAAACTCATTAGCAAACACTGTGTCGGGCTGACAACCTTCGAATTAATCCCCATTAAAAACTGTTCTTACAATTATGTGAATATTTTCATGTAGTCGAGATGGAGAGGAAATAAAGACACGCCAGTAATGTTGCTTCTGCAAGGGTTTTTTCTTCAGATTTAATGATGTAGAGTTAATGGGAAATCTGACCTTTCATGGCATACATTTGAGCTATAAAAAGAAAAGAGAAAAAATACACAAAATGTTTATTTCCATAAGGAATCCCTATATACTGAGCAATGGAGAACATCTTCCCCATGGATTAAAAAGAACTATGCCGCTCACCGAAGTGACAGTTTAAAAGAAAATCATATTTACGTATAAAATATGGAATTACCCCATCAAAACCAATTGTGGAAGGAAAAAAATCAACAAAAGACAATACATTAAAATCAAGGGTTTGACTTTTATGAGATGCCTGAACACAAACTCTCATGACAGAATAGAAAAATACACTGCTTCAATCAGACTGGATGCCAGTCATGTTGCGTTACCCCTGCTATAAATCATTAAATCCAGTGGACAGGTGCCTGTATCTCCTCAACACAGAGGCCACTTCTTCTCCGCAGACGCTGTAGGGTTTGATTGTTCTAGTCCCAGAGTTTGATCTGGCCGTCCCAGCCACAGGTGATGACCTTGGAGGTCTCGTGCGGGTGCCACAAGGCACTGATGCAAACCTTGTCGTGGGCTTTGATGCGGTGATACAGCTTGGTGGTCTTCCAGTCCCAGATATTCAACTTCCCATCTGCATCCCCAGACACCACGTAGCTGCGGGCGATAAAAAACAAAACAAAACAAAACAGGGTTAGGATGTTTTTTGCTTTTTAAAATAAGAAAATAAATACTTGTTCCCACCCCAGCTGCTGAGGTGTTTTCCTCGGGCTGTGGTGTTGCAAAATGGTTACCAAGACAAAAATAGATTCACTGTTGAAAAGAGGTGGGTGGAAGGAGAATGGGGGGGAGGAGGGGGAGATGCTAATTGGAATAATTGCGTCCTAAATTTGGGGTGGCAGTCTGGCCTACTTGGCTTCCCAAAATGAGCGCATGCATATATACGTACTGTATGTTTAGAACAAACGGTTCTTAAACACTCTACCACAACTGGACCTAATTTGGCAGGATGGAATGACGGATAGGGTTATCATAAATAACTGTTAATAAATGTTTTCTGCCACCTCCAGAAGTTTCTTGGTGGACTTGGCAGATAAAGTGATTCTTTTTCTGTCTTTGGATGTGCTCTGAAGACTTGCCACTTTAAAATGTGCCACTTTTCCGGCGCATTAAATTAATAGCAAGTCTGTGCTTCACACTATTTTGATCTGACAGTTATCAATGTTGTCTTGTGCTATGTCTTGTCGTTATTTCTTATTCCGCTGTTTGAGCTCCATGAGGAATTTTAGTTTTTGTGTATCGTTACGAAAATCAATTCATTTTATCCTTGCTGTAACCTGACATCTACCTGACTACCTTGACCATTTTTTCTAATGTTTTTTTTTTCTTGAGGATCCTGACGCTTTCTGAGATTGAAGCCCTACCTCATGTCTGGAGAGAAGTCCACTTGGCAGGCATAGCCGGCCACCATGTGGCCCTTGAAGATCTTTTTCTTGTTCAGTCGGAAACGGTTCTGGGCGCCAAAGATCAGAATCTGGTTGTCCATGGACTGGCACGCAAGCCATTTACCTACAATGCAAGAGAAAAGTCTGAAATTAGATGGATGAATGAGGAAACAAAACACATTGAATGTAGGGTTGAGTATTCCTTTAATTTAACCCCAGTGCCACGGCATCAAACTGTTAAAACAAACAATCATTTGGATTTGCTTTTGTCTGTAGCAGTTAAACCATCAAAAGAGAAGAAAAAAGGCTTGTCAGCATGTGCAGTTAGCAGGTTGTATAACTGAACAGCAACAGCTAGCATTTAAAAAAGGTGCTTTTGATCTGAAACCTTGCTCTGTACAGCTGGTGTTACAGTTACAACTTTTTGAGATTTTGTGTGGCCCCGAGTTCTCAAGCTTCTCAGCAATATTTTAGGAACCACTTAAAAAGTGAACTCATGGTTAACAATGGCCATCACTCAGAGTAGGAGACAGGTAGTTGGTTATCAAGCCTCCTACACGTGAGGGGTACGACCGCTTCTTCATAAATGAATGGCAACACAATGTTTCACCTGTTAATTTAAAATGTGATGCCTTGATGTACTTTCTCATCTGAAAAAGCACAATAACTTTACATTAAAACAGGACTAAATATCCAATATCATTCCAAGAAACATTGGTCAGTTAGGTCTAATTCTATTGATGGTGATTGACTTTTAAGTTCACTATTCAGTATGGGGAAACAGCATTTTGTCAAATACACCAGAAGGAAACCATCCAGGAATATTTACACAGAGGAGCAGCTAGTCACATCACTAAGTCTTGTCTAGCGTTTAAACTCAAATTCAACTAAAGAAACTCCATGCATGTAGTCGGCTCAGAACAGCAGTGGAATACATGAATAAACAACCGCACATCAGACACACACACAAGCCCAAAGGGCATTTACACTTCTCTCTCTAGCCATTCATTGGAAAAGACAGAGGCAATTTGGAGAAAATGGGGGCAGGGGGGGTTGATCATTCATTGCTCACTCGAAATCTACTCAGTGAAGCATTTCAGCCCTTGACAACACTCCAGCTTCAAAGTTGTCGTGTGGTGATTGAGCCAGCGCTTTAGCGCCAGAGCATTTTACGAGTCGCTACACTTGAAAAGGAACATGATGGAGATAATAATGCAGTCAAGAGTGTGTGCATCTTTATACCAAAGTGATCGTGTGTGTGTGTCTATTAATTTTTTTAATTTGTTTTTGCTGAAAACACTGCTCAGATTATGCATTCTAACGTACCTCTATGCCACATAATTCCAAAACGGGCTCTTTTTTGTGGGAGGAGCTAGGCTTGGACGATCGTGAAAAATTCCAGTTGCTGGGGGGCAATGATTTGGGGGGTCATAGAGCGCAATGAAATGTATATGTGCGCAATATAAAATGTATTACAGTGGTACTTTGACTTACGAGTTTAATTCGTTCCGTGACAGAGCTCGTAATTCAATCTGCTCGTATAGCAAATCAATTTTCCCCATTGAAATTAATTTAAATGCCATTAATCCGTTCCAGCCCCCAAAAAACACCCACATTTTTTTTGTTACGTGTTTTTAAATAAGAAAAATGTATTTATAATTAACAAATATTGTATAAAAACATAATAAAACACAATAAAAGAGAATGTGTAGATCATTTTTTCCTTCTCGCAGATGATACCCTCCGTCACGCTATCTCCAGCGAGTTGCTTCTCCGTCAACCACACCAACAGCAGATTCTCCATCCTTTCATGGACAGCGGTTCCGCAGCTTAGACATTATTTTAACGCCCTTGGCTGGTGTAATACCCTTTATCGTCTCCTTCTGCTTCAGTATGGTACATATCGTAGAAGTACTACGCTCGCACTGCCTCGCCAATTCCATCACACGCACACCCTGCTCATGTTTTTCTATTATTTTGCGCTTAAGTCAATGGACATCATCCGCTTCTTCTTCTCAGCACTTACTTATTTAAACGTACTTAAAAATTGGCAAAATAACTGCACAAAAAGCACAAAACACAAAAGCGATGCTTCCACACTCAGGTAACCACGTGAAGTGAAGGAGTGAGACGCGGGATGCTGGCCGCATTCGCTCGCCACGCCGACCAGCGGCGGCACCTGAAGGTTGCTCCTCATAACTCAAATTTTTTCTCGCAAATCAATACAAAAAAAAAACTACGGCACGACGGCTCGTAACTCAGAAAACTTGTATGTTAGTGCACTCGTAACTCAAGGTACCACTGTATTTACAAGTAAAGTATTTACACAAAAACATCCAGTTTTTACTCAATTTAGTCCAATTGCAAAGGAAAGCAAAGTCCCTTAACTCAGTTGTGTTTAAAAATGTTGTTTCATACATGTGGGAAACAAACAAAATTAATAGATCTAAAATAAAAAGACGGGACGGGAGCCGGCGGGCACCGCTGTCTGGAACCACAACAAAAACCTCTTTCCCTCTACCACTGGGGTTAAAGCACAAGTTCTAGATGCTGTGAGCCAATGGCGTTTGAGCATGGCTTTCAGGTTTTGCTGTATTTACTCAGTAACTTTCATTGATTTCACCTCATCAGTCCACCAAAATCTGTTTCTGAACAAATTTGAGGCGAGAAATAAGCAATGCAATCGCTGAATCTTCACTCGTTAGATTAGAGTTTGTTCTGACTTTGGTTGCCGTGCTTCAAGCTTGTGGGAGACACGGACAAGACAACGAGACCCGGCACTGGGAGTCTCGGATGCGGGGATTTTTTGTTTCATGTGAACGTTGGAAAATAAAAAAGAGGTTTTCTTTGGAGAAACGCACTGCGGATCGCGCGTCGCAACCTATAGTCTATGTACCGCCTACTTATTTTATTTATTTGTTTGTTTATATTTTTTTAAAGAAAAGTAACACGGCACAATTATGTTTTAAATACTTACATTTCCATTGTCTGCAGTTTCTTCACAGACAGTTGGTATTAATTCCTTTTTCTTTTAAAATATTTGTTTGTTGAGTTATTCAGATGGGGGGTGGTTCTAATTCTACTGAAGCCCACCGTGACATAGGGGTTGGCTCCAAATGTGAACGGCTTGTTTCAGGATGTTCTCTGAAATAGACCGCTCACAAAGAAACTGACTGGGCTGTCTTATTTTGCAGTTTGTGTGTTAGTAGGCCCACCAGAGACCCCCATGTAGGTACACAAGCACTCTTTAACTTCCAACATCCTCCTTTCCGATCCACAAATTAAGAAAAATAACGCTCTTAAACCACAAATGTCGAAGGCAGTGTGGGTTGTGGGGGTGAACAGAGCTCAGCAATTTCAGCGTCCTGCTCGAGATTTTTGTCTTCGGTTAAGACGGGGCGAGGGCGGGAGAAAGTGAGAGGTTCTGAGCTGCCGGGAGGGTGTAGGCCTTTTAAGGAGCAAGAGGAAAGTGAGCGGTGCCCACTGTGAACTCCTTCATTATTCACACACAGTGAGGAGAAACATTCCATGACAAGACAAATATGTACAGCGTTGGAGCTACAGTGGGGTGTTCTGAGGAAGAGGGAGACGAGAGAAGATGATCAGAGGCAAGAAAATGACCAATGAATTATGATTGGTTCCCCTTAGGCACTTATTTTTTGCATTTTTGGGATTGACTCCCCTGCCTCTTGATGCAAACACACCCCCATCGATGGGAGTCCACTTCCTTCTGCGTTTAAGGATTAACATGGATTAATGCCGCTCACTGTCCTGTGTATTCCTCTCACCGCTTTCCCTCGTGCAATTCCTTCTCATAATTTCGCCATTTTGTTGTTTGCCTCACTGCTTACTTGAGCAGAAATCGGCACAAAGTACACACATGCACACAGACATCCGTGCTTTAATGTGAATGAAAATCCATCTGTCCACTTACCATTTGGAGAGAGCGTAACAGCTGGCATGGAGTGCATACTTGGCTCTGCAATGTACTTAAAATCCACAGGGATGTCCCTAAAAACAAACAAAAACAAAGTTAACATTCCCAGTTTGTTTCAGACGAGTTGAGACATAAGCACCTTTCACACATGCAGTCTTTCCCAGTAATGTTCCGGAACCGTTCCCGCATGGGGTCATGTGTGAATGGGAGCAGGGATCGATATTCCAGGAAATCTGTTCCGGCAATTTCCCATCTCAAGACCTAGTATAATATGCGGGAAAATGCCGGTACGGCTGTGTTACGGCTGTGTTGTAAATGGAAGCAGTAACATTGCCAGAACAAGCATGTAAAGTAGGGATGGCGCTGAATCTGAATACAGTATCAGCATAGTACAAATAGTGGGATTTTAAGAATATTAATTACATACAAATATTTAAAAGATTATTTGTTTTCGGGAAGAAGAAGAAAAAAAAGAACATTCTGAAAAAATGGCGAGTCTCATCCGAACCGTGGAGCTTGGCTGCCAAGACGAGAAACTGAAACACGTCCAGTCTCGACAGAGAATGGTCTTTATATTATCACATTTTATTCTTTTACTTCTTAAAAATGCGACTCAGACCCTAGGTGTGTCTTTTACAGTTAGGGTTGCGCTGCGTTTCCGAAAACCCCAATAGTCAGAAGAATGTCCCATATCACCCGACAAGGTCCGATGACATCATTTTGCATAATAATTATCCATATATTCTTTATTATGCGTAACAAGTTAACAAAATAGGTTAACTATAATTCAAACAAACATTCCAAATAATAACTATAATGAAATGAACCTACTCTGGGACAAATTTATCCTTCTTCATCTGTCCATTGTTCACACTGAATCTTCTATCGTTTGTCAAACATATAGAAGCACAAAGCTAATTATTATGCAGAATGACATCATCGGACGTTCCCGGCTGCAAGGGGACATTTTTTGGAGTATTGGGGTTTCGAAAAAAAAGGGTGTCCAAATAATGGCCGCAGAGCCAGAGAGGGAAAGGGCAGACAGAGAGGGATAGAACGGGCAGAGAGTGTAGGACAAGTTGAACATGAGCACGCTGATCTAATACAATAGGTTAGGGTTATTGCATCTGTGGATGGGGGATCTGCCCCAGCTCTGTCAGCAGAGGAAGAGTCCTTCCGGGAGGGGCGGGGAGAAAGCAAGCGAAACACTGGTCTCTGAGAGCCCGGAGAAAAAAATACATAATAAAAAAAACGGATTCAGATGTATGTTCGTTGCCGACACAGACTGTCCAAACAATCATATCTACACTGGAATGGACTGTCCCTTGCCCCATCTATTCCGGCATCATCATGGCATGTGTCAAAAGCGCAAGACGAAAATGTCCTGGAATTCAACTTCATGTGTGAATGGTGAAAATCACTAGTGGTGCTGGAAATGTTATCCCAGTAATTTACCGGGAACTATGTGTGAAAGGGGCTTAAGGAAGGTGGTGCATGTTGCACGCTTGAAGCCCTGCTATCCCACCGCACAGGAACCAGTCAAGCTGGAGAAGAGGTACCTTTTGGACATTTTTAACGAGAAAAGTGACCATGAGGAATTTCTGGGCTTCGCTGCTAGCTCACCTGCCTTGGAAGCGGCAGAGCGGAGGACATGTGTGTCTTTTGCCAAGGGGGTGGCGCTCTGCGCCTTTAAGGACGCAGTCCCCTACTTCACAAGGAACAGGCCTATGCGGAAGTAGGGGTAGTTGAAATGGTCGGATGGCAAGAGCTGTCGGGGGGACAGACACAGACCCAAGAAGAGCCGTCTGGACGGTCCGCTGCTCATCTTCCAATCACTGGCAGCACGTTTCAGTCTGCTGGAATAGTCCATCATCCCTCCGTCACCAGCCACCCGATTCCCCACATCAATCACCCGGGCCATCAACTCCCAGGGCCAAACACTGGGAGTTTATTGAATGTGGCTATGTTGTGTGTCTCTCACTTTGCTTGTTTGCGTATGTTAAATTTTGTGGCACCGCTAGTTAAGGTGCTGGTTGCAATATCAGGTCCTTTGTAGGGTTTTGCCGGCGGTCCTTATGCATTATAAATTGTCAGACCAAGACTCTGACTGGGACCACGGCGTAACCACCAGCGACCGCTACAAAATACATACACACACACCGCAACTCTTCCAAAGCGAATCAGAGCCCGGAGGTACACAAATATGAAACTGTGTTTACTTGCCATGGTATCTTTCCCCATCCGGAAAATAATCCACATTAGCAAAGCAGCTTTATAAATACCTCCACGAAATTACATGACGATGGAGTTCCGGCTGCTGGCATCGCACCCTTGTTCAGTCAACGCTTGGCTTTCCTTTGAAAGATAATTTCTCTGTAAAGCATAGTTTGTCTAAGTGGGATTGTGCCAGGACAATGGCATGGGAGATGATAGAAATAGAAACATGAAAAAGAAAACATGGGACACAGCTAAGCAGAGATTATTGATGTTTAAAACGCCTTTTTGTGAAGGCATGTCCAAAAAAGGATGACTGAATAAAGCTACCACCTTTCACCATGTACTGTACATACAATACATGAGAGCATGGGTTATGTGCATCCGATTGATTGTTGGTGGCTTTTGGGTTTTATGTTGAATGAGTTGATGTAAGAGTTGAAGCTAAAAGCCATTTGGCACAATCTTTCCCTCCCCTCCAATCACACCATCCCTCCCTCCCTAAGTTTCTAAGGACTTTCAGCTGGAGCGGAACTAAGTGCACTGGTGGTTGCACTTTTCCTTCTACACAAAAGCAGAAATGTATGCATGCACACTCATCCGTATGCCGAGAACACACACCAATAAAAGTCATTCAACAGTGCCCCTGGGTTGTCTGAGCCACTCTCTGCAGACAAATCAAGTTATGCCCTGCTAATAAAAAGAAAGCCTTGTCTGTTCTCAACTCCTCCTTGTTTGGAGAAGCTGAAGGGTGAAAGCGGCCTAGAAAGAGTTGAGGAGCTTCAGAGGGGAATGGAAGACAAGGCAAGGCTAAGAAAGAAATAATATAAACGATAGTGTCGCTAATGAACAATATATTTGGATTGGCTTGAATCCAGGTACATTAGAGAAATAAAGTCAGTAATGGCCACCCATCAGCCAGGGCTCATGATGTAAAGGGGATCAAATGGAGATGGAAGGATGGGAGTGTGCCAAGATTTCAAGACAAAGACGTCCACAATTTAATCTCCACAGCCGATCATTTAAACGTAGTGCTTTCAGATTACTGCCAACGTTCTGCCAGGATCAAATGTTTACATCGTTCTTTACTTCAAACGAACAGGTGTGGATTTTAACAGCCCCCTCTCTGTATCTTTTCTCTCTCCGTCATCACACCAGACACTCCAACGTTTCCACAATTTCATCTTGGTAATGAAGAGATAATTCCACTTTCTGGCGCATTGCAGCACATTTTACATCGATGTTAATCCTCCTCTGCCACGTGCGCCCACTGTGCGGGTTTCCCACAAGATAAAACTGTGACTTGAGATGGAGTGAGCAAGAAATGCATGTGTGTGAAAACGTGCATGGTTACAATGTGATCCTTCCACTACGAGCACTTGGAGGCACTCAATTTGCGCTCTAGAGATGTGGGAGCGTGTTCTGGTGAATTTGGCCTGATGGTGATCACACGGGGGGGGGGGGGGGGGGGGGGATAGGAGCCAGGCAGTGTGAGAGAAGGAGACAGTAAAGCCCTCTCTCTGGTTTCGCATACCCACCCTCCGGGGAAAAAAACAAACCCCTGTCCCCTTGCTTGTTCGCTCCCACGATACATTGACAAAACCCAGGGATGGTTCCCCTCTTCCAAGGGTAGACATTGGTTAAAAAAAAATAAAAAAATAAAAAAAGGTAGATGACCAAAAATGCAAAATAATTGTCCTTAGAGGGAGAAACGTTTCAATGTCCTGCATGTTTTTCCCCAAACCAAAATCTCTGATACAGGGTTCATTTTGGCATTACAAAATGAAATGAAAGGACTTTCCAGAACTTTAAGCACTATTTATAATAAATAATATTTACAGACCTGCCAACCTTGGGAAAATATTTTGAGTACCACAATAGTGTAACAGGGAGTCTCCATGGTGTTTAGGTTATTGCAGCGAAATGACACCATCAGTTATCCACACCGTAGCCGTCTTGTAGTAAGGCTCATCACATCGTATGTGAGCTTCTACGGCTAACTATACACAGTATACAAATTCATATCATGAGGATAAACTCCTTGAAATGCATCATCTCGTAAAGTTACCGAACATCTTTATGTTCATGTACATACCAACTACAGATGCACCGATTGCAATATTCTTCAATTTTGGCCGATTTTTAAAAGTCTGACCTCCCGATTCCGATTTTGGCCGATTCATTCAATTGTATGTTCATAACAAAATAGATCATTAAATATCTTTCACATCCTCGTCCGAATGTTCGGGCACTATGAACAACCAGAGCAGACGCTCCGCTGTAGTGACAGCGATGAATAAGCAGTCTGCTTATTGCAATATTTTGGAAAATTGTCAGGCAATAGATAAATAATTGATCGAATCTTCTTTGTTTACCTTGAACTACCTCCAGCCGACATTTTCTTTCTTTTGCTTTCTTTTGCTCGCAATTACATTGGTAAAAGGTTTGAGTATCGGAGTATTTTTACGGGTATGAGTAAATTTGACTTGCGCAGAATCGGATATATATGACATTGATTAGCCGGTGAAAACCGGCCAATTCCCATCACCGACTGACCGATCAGTACGTCTCACATTTTGTATGTTAACATTCCGGTCACATTTTTGTAATTTATTATAACTCCCCCACTACCGCCACTCAGTGGATGTTGAGTGAGTGAGAGGAGAGGAACGGGTTACAGAGCAACAAACACGGTTGTAGCATCTGGTCCAATCCGAGGGATTTAAATACCGAATAAATGTAAGGTATTGTATTGTGTGTGTGTGTGTGTGTGTGTGTGTGTGTGTGTGTGTGTGTGTGTGTGTGTGTGTGTGTGCGTGCATACATACACTCTTTTTTGTTGTAGTCTCATCTGGCATTTCTTACTTGCGAATTTTGACCGAGAATTGCGTGGTTGGTACACAAAATGCATGCAGATTGGCAGGTCTGTATTTATATATTAAATGTGAATTTTATCAATTAAAATATATTATCTTGTCTCATTTTCTAATATTTATATTAGTATATCTATTATATATCCATCATACATATAAATACTAAGGATGCAATGGTACACGGTATGTTATTGAACAGTTTGGTACGCCCCCTACGGTTCATCATGCATACGTAAACCGCGGTATAACGTATCAAGGTAGTCCACTGGATGCGTTGGCACATCATATGGGTGCAGGGTGGCGTGCAGTAAGTGGTGCTTCCTAATGAATCCACTCTTGCAGCTCCACTGACCATGCCAGCCACGCGGAGCCGTGCAGCATTTCTCTATTTTCGCAAGGTCTATTTTTTTTTATGACCACGCGAGCCTTTTCCATAGAAACACGAGATAAAACAAAGATATGTTTTTGTAAGGAGTGCTAACAATCAGGGTGTCCAGTCGTAAATTAACCCCCTGGGATGGCCGTGTCCCTCTTTATTACGGACTTCTCTTCAGCCACTCACTCTCTCGCGTTTCCACTCGCACTAGTGTTGCGTCGTTCACGAACGATCTGATTCTTTTGAATGGCTCCTTTGCATGAACGAGTCTCGCCGAGCCGTTATTTTTTTCTTGTCAAGTTTTACAGTTTTATGTTGTGGTTTTTGTTAACGTTATCGTCTCATGGCACCGGCAAATGTTTCCCCCTCTATGTAGAGATCCTATGCTCCTCCCTCACCGGGAGGTGCCCTGGCTGGAAGAGCTCACCAAAGTGAAGGCACACACCCACTGGTCAGACTGAGGATTTATTTCATTAAGTTATTTTACTGTTAATATTTATGTGTTAAAAATACTGTATATACCTGTACATATACCTCTACAGAAAAATAACTAACAATAGTACTGGTTTTATTTTGTATTGCGAAAATATTATTTGCTGAAGTTCAAACAGCATCAGAATGGGAAAGAAAGGGGAATGACTTTGAATGTGCCATGGTTGTTGGTGCCAGACGGGCTGGTCTGAGTATTTCAGAAACTGCTGACCTACTGGGATTTTCACGCACAACCATCTCTAGGGTTTACAGAGAACGGTCCGAAAAAGAGAAAATATCCAGTGAGCGGAAGTTGTGTGGACAAAAATGCCTTGTTAATGTCAGAGGTCAGAGGAGAATGGGCAGACTGGTTCGAGATGACAGAAAGGTAACATACAGGTAGGTAAAAGTAACTCAAATAACTCCTCGTTACAACCAAGGTATGCAGAATACCATCTCTGAACGCACAACACGTCGAACCTTGAAGCAGATGGGCTACAGCAGCAGAAGACCACACTGGGTGCCACTCCTATCAGCTAAGAACAGGAAACCGGCTCACCAAAAATGGACAATAGAAGATTGGAAAAACGTTGCCTGGTCTGATGAGTCTCGATTTCAGTTGCGACATTCAGATGGTAGGGTCAGAATTTGGCGTAAACAACATGAAAGCATCGATCCATCCTGCCTTGTATCAACGGTTCCGGCTGGTAGTGGTGGTGGTGGTGTTATGTTGTGGGGGATATTTTCTTGGCACACTTTGGGCCCCTTAGTACCAATTAAGCATGGTTTACGCGCCACAGCATACCTGAGTATTGTTGCTGATCATGTCCATCCCTTTATGAGCACACCTTCTGATGGCTACTTCCAGCAGGATAATGCACCATGTCACAAAGCTCAAATCATCTCAAACTGGTTTTGTGACCATGACAATGAGTTCACTGTACTCCAATGACCTCCACAGTCACCAGATCTCAATCCAATAGAGCACCTTTGGGATGTGGTGGAACAGGAGATTCGCATCATGGATGTGCAGCCGACAAATCTGCAGCAACTGCGTGATGCTTTCATGTCAATATGGACCAAAATTTCTGAGGAATGTTTCCAACACCTTGTCGAATCTATGCCAGGAAAAATTGAGGCAGTTCTGAAGGCAAAAGGGGGTCCGGTGAGTGGCAGGTGAGAGTGTGTGTGTGTGTGTGTGTGTGTATATATACACACACACACACACACACACACACACACACACACACACACACACACACACACACACACACACACACACACACACACACACACACACACACACACACACACACACTCTCTCAAATAAATATTTGAATTATCTACACTATCCTGGACACCGCCCCTCCAATCAGATATCTAGTAGTGTTATTTGTGGCAGACTAATATAAAAACATAATAAAAATGAAAAAAAATTCAATATAAAGATATCGAAACTGTCGCGTTACCGTGGCCCCAAAACCGTAATACACACCGAACCGTGAGCCCACTATATGGTTGTATGCCTAATCTATACTGTATATCTATTATATATATATATAACAAATCCAGTATTGTATATTACAGTACTTAAATAAATTAAATAAACTTACATTTCTGCAGACAAAATTTAAGCACCTCAAGGACCCTCTGCAGATAATATAGAGAATAAATACGCTGGGCAGACAAAACCCCACCCCCAAAAAAAACGAAATTAAATTCTCCTCTAATGGTGCTCTTGCAAGAATGCTCAGGATGCCTCCCTTCACAGCGGGACTTTATTTATCATCTATGAGCAGCAAAAACTAGCGTTTGTTTATCGCCATGGGAACCCCTGGCTAATTTGCAAGCAGGTCTTGGTGATCTCTATGCTGATTGGCCGCTTGGCACAGAGACGGCGTCAGGGAGTCCAACCGTGATTTATAAACATAATTACAATAAAAACAAAGAAAAACTGTCAGCATACCAAAAAGCGGAAAATATTAAATGCGTGTTTGGAGGAGTAAAGGAGGGAGTTTGAACAGGAAGAAGCTGTTCTGAACTTTATCTGACCTGTGAGACATACTCAGTCAGCCTGCCGCATCCACCCGCTTCCAGTAATTTAATTTGTGGGAGCATAGTGGAATTCTTATCACTTATTCAAATTATTTCTTGGCAAGAGTGCAGGGCTTGCAGGGGTTATAGCGGGAACATTGTCAATGCAAACTGTTTGCCTCCATCTCTCCTCCATGCGAGAAGGGCATGTAGAGTAGGAAGCCACAGAGAAGGAAGCTGTGACTCAAACCAGATTAGTGGCAGAGAAGCTGGTGGAAGTCGATTACAGAGGCGAGGATGGGTGAGGGCGTTTGTCAAAGTGGAGCATCGACCTGTCTTGTTGGAGGTGCTGTTGAATATCCCAGACAGAAAAACCAAAGCAAGGCTTCGTGGGAAATAAAATCGGGAAAATAGCCTCTTTGTTTGTTTGTGGGTCAAACGTTTGCCATTAGTCTTGGCGTCTCATTTGTTAATAAGCACAGACAAAGAGAGAGGCCCTTCGAGGTTGAGCTGCAAAGTGGCGTCAGCCCCATAGTAAAGCCTTCGGTTGTCGGAGACGTCAAATGATCACACAATGGTGTTTCGGCGCTTCCCATAATTCCTTTTGAAAGCATCCATTTTGGCCTGGGCGCGCACGCCGTTTCCTCACAGCCGCGCCTATGCAGCTTGGAAGCTGCCAGATCTAATCACTCATCTACTGCTGGCTAGTGGCTACTGAGCAACTCCACTGGAGCAGGGAGCGAGAGGCGTGTCTTGCTCATAGGCACCTCAACCAGAAGTGGTTAAAAATAAGGGGAGGAATTATAAAACACAAATCCAGACCAGAGCGCAGTTTACTTTAATGAATGTCTTATCCGTTCCCTACACCTGGAAAAAAATTTAAAAAGTAAATAAAATTTGGAAAAATAATGGGTTTGATATTTTGAATTGACTCACCACTCCCACACTCGAAGACTCTTGTCGTCTGATGTGCTGACAAAGCGACGGTTCTCGTCTACGAAGGTGATCGTGTTCACGGCCCCCAGGTGCCGATCGTACTCCTGAACCACCTCGCCAGTCCTGACGTCCCACTGTGAGAAACACAATGAAAGATGGTTTCAATAAGGATAGATAAGAGTGATGCTCCTCTACAGCATCCGTTTCTCCTGTGTACAAAGTACAGATTATTAGCATAAAACATTAACCCAACCCTTCAGCTTGTTCGGCATTGAGTAGTGAAGGTCTCAGAAGACGCTATTGAATGATGTCCTTGCAGTGAAACTAATCAGCTTTTGGAAAGAAACTTAATGCATTAAAAGCACAAAACAGTTGGACAGACTGATCAAACTACAAAGAACTCTGTGACTTGAAAGTAGAGCTCTCATAATTATTACATAATCGCCTGATCATAATTTGTCAAATCCTCAAAATTCCACAATCAATGAGTTGTTAATCACAATGATTTGATGGCAATTAATCGTCAACTAAAATGTCATGATCATGACAGCCTGACAATACTTCCAGTTGCAACACTTCAGAGCAAGGCCCACAACGCATTTGTGGCAATGACACAGTTTCCTGAGAACACAAGTGAATGTCAGAGGAGGATTGTGGAATGTAAAAATAAATAGTTAATGCACAGTTCAATCATTCCATGTCTCACTAGCACAAGAGCCAAACAAACATATGTCTTCAAAATCTCTCTCTCTTGAAAGCTTTACCTGCACAATCTTCTTATCGGACATGCCAGCCACGAAGAGGTTCTGTTTGTCCTCGTCTGGGTTGAACTTCACACAGTATGGCACCTTCCTGTTGGTGAAGCGGGAGATGCACTGGCCTGTGAAGCAGAGCAAATTGAAAAGTCTAAGACTTCCAGAATAATCTGCAGCCTTTGAGAAAAGTTTCAAACAGAGTTGTTTTAACTTCAGGGACAAACTTGAGTTGAAATGCAGCAAATCCTGCAGCGAGCCAAAGCTTGGCTGTGTAGCAGTAATGGTTATACGTTTATCCAGTCGTGGTGGTACACCGACGTGGAAATAAAATGGTCACCCGTATGGTTGAAATCGAAATTGCTGTCAAGCGAGTGTTTAAGTGATAGCTTTTTAAACTCAGCAAACTGTTCTGGAACATTAAGCGGAACAGATGTGGGATTAATACCAAAACTACCCTCAAGCTAGATTGTCCAAAAGGATTAAAGGAGAGAGAAAAAAAAAAAGAAGAAGTAGTTACCCCAAGCGAGGCATCCAGCAATGACAACTTTTCTACAGCTAAAGACCAAACTTATTGTCCACAATTCCCTATACAGTAGAAGAGCTTTTCCCACAAGGAGCTCCTGCCTGCAGTTATGGATGGATTTACACTCTCCTCTGCCCTCTGCTGGAGTGGCTGGTCCAATGAAGGGTCGGGTGAGAAACAAGATGGACACCCATTCGGGAAAAACAGAAAGTGCCTGTATGGGTCTCCAAGACTGGAGAACACAGGTCTAATCACACAAACACAAGCACATCTGTATATGGAAATTGCACGGGGGGGGGGGGGGGTGCACTTATTCAGGTATGCATCCTTCTGCTGAAGACACTGCACCAAACAGGGCAAGAAATCAAAACAACAAGCAACAATTTCTGCAGTCTGTTATTCCTTACCAATACGCTGTATTTAACAGCATTTCATGTGCATAAAGCTAAATGTGCATAATTATATATGGTCTGTATTCTTTTTTACTTTCGGAAAATACCCTGTACATTTATTTCTCAAAATATTGACAAACAAAAACAGACGGATGATTTAGGAACCTCGCTTTTGATAGCGCTAGACAGAGAAAAGTCAACATGTGAAATAACTAAGAACATCAACAGTCACAAGAAGGCTTTGATGCTTTGAGCTATATACAGGTGTATAGTGCTTCACAGTATGCATCAAAGCCTTTCGTGAGCTCCTGAATTTGTTTATGTGCTTCATTATGTTTGTGCTACACAAAGCCAATAAATACTTCTGTTAAAGAGTTTGTATTCCTGTGTATGTTGAGGTTACTTCTTCATATGCCTCCAGATGAATAGTGGCGAATACTGGCCCTGGAATGATCCCTTCATGGGAACGTGATGCGAGAATTTTCACCCACCTGTCTCAGAATCCCAGAGTTTGAGGTAACGGTCGTAGGCGGCGCTCATGAACTGGGTTCCGCTGTTGTTGAAGCAAACGTCTCGCACTGCTTTGCTGTGGCCTAAATGCAATATCAAAAATGTATTAATATATATTAATAAATATATTTTAATATATTACACACACACACACACACACACACACACACACACACACACACACACACACACACACACACACACACACACACACACACACACACACACACACAACTACATCCCGTGGATTGGACCAGATGCTACGACGCTATCTCCTCAGCCTTGTGACAAGAGCCTCTGAGCGGCAACTCTGCAGTTATTGCCACATTGATTTAAGGAGGACGTTAAGAAGAAGGTTGAAATGTATTCTGGTCTGGGGGAGAGAAGAGGGGAAGAAATCTCTTAAATGAGTCTGGAGGAACAGCAAGAGGGATAGAGAGGGCAAATTCTATATTCTTAAATCTTAGCAGTTTCACACTGTTACCCCTAACAAGTCTCGGTGACATTATGTCCCTGTGCACTTTACAGGGCCTCCCTTGTTAAGACTGCCTTTTATCATGGCTTCACTCTCCCGGTCCGTCACGCCGACCGAGGCTAAGCGCCTACCCTGATGCTGCCTGACCAAAGGCAGCGAGGCAGTTGTCAAAAGCCTTGATGCAGAGAAAATGTGCTCACAAAAAACACCCACGCAAATTTTTATCAAGCCACTTAATCGTACACAAAGCCGAGTGAAGTACAAAAAGAAAATACACATTGTCTTCTGGCCTGCTGCATCAAAACATAAAACCACTCTGCGATAATGTGCGTAGTCCTTCATTCGGATCCCTGGACTGTCTCTCTTCTCCGAAAATGTATTCTCAACTTTGTCGGCTTGCTCAGCGAGTCAGGCAGACTGCAAACCCCAAAATAAAAAACGAAGCCTTGTGTTCGACGCTGTGGGGATCGCATTTCCATTCACTGACAAATAGACATTACTAAAATTCTCATTCTACTCTGATCAATGTCAAAAGTTGGGATGTTGAGGATAAAAGAATGAAAGCTGGAGCTGTCACATGTTTTACATGATCGCCTAATTCCACATAATTTTAATCCTGTGCAAAGCAAATAAAATGTGCTGTGGTGTGGGGGTGATGTGATTAAGCAGCCACATCTGCCTTGGGTTTAGTTAATTGGGCCCATGAGCAGGGGTTACTGTGCACCTGATGTTCATCAGAGCAATCGATAAACACAGGTTAAAATTACCCATTCGCCCACACACACAGGGAGGAGATCTTGTCATGGCAGGTTTCCATCTGTGCCAGGCTTGTTCCACCTTGCCCACACGCTTTAATAAACAGGTACTTTTTAACACCATCGCGTGTGTCTCTGTGTCGGAGGGCCCTGAAAAAGCCACTCAGGTGGTGTGTGGCAGCCGGAACTGCCACATTGGCGCCTGAACAGAGACCCGACACAGGGACACAGAAGGACTGGCCAAAGACGCACTGGAGCCACCAGCAAGTCAACGGACAGCCGCAGCACGAGTCCTCTCCCGACTGGCAGCAGTAGCACCCAGTGGATGGCCAGTGGAGGACTGGGGGAGAAGCAGCCGTGGCAGGGTAGGGTAACCATGTGCAGTTAGCTACTCCTGTAAGCAGCCAACACCAGGACCATCAGTAGCCCAGCAGCTAGGGCCCCCCTCCAAGCAGCCCCCACAACAGCCAAGCCTGGCTACACCTTCACCAGTCAACACAGCAGCCTGAGGCTTCATGATCCGGAAGGGAAGTCTGTTTTGTTGCCTTGGGCGAGGGTCACCCATGGACGGTACTATTTCGGGTCGCATGGAAAAGGGACTGTTTTTTTTATTTTTTGATACTTTTTTTTTTATTTTTTATTTTTTATTTAAGGTACAGGAACCCTGTTTCAGGCGGGGCTGACATCCAGGTGTCTTGTTCTGAGCACACTCAGCTATGCGCTATGCGCTTGGGGCTTGTGGCTGGCTGGGGCGTCTGGCCAGTTACGGTGGGGCGGGCCTCGCTCACGCCTGCATCTTATGCCTGCACGTGGAGGTGGGTCATACAGTTCAGTGCACCCAGAAAGTATTCACACCCCTTCACTTTCCCCACATTTTGTTATGTTACAGCCTTATTCCAAAATGGATTAAATTCCTTTTTTTCCTCATCAATCTACACACCATACCCCATAATGACAAAGCGAAAAGGGTTTTTTAGAAAATTTTGCAAATTAAAAATAAAAAACTGAAATATCACATGTACATATGTATTCACACCCTTTGCTATGACGCTCAAAATTTAGCTCAAGTGCATCCTGTTTCCACTGATCAGCCTTGAGATATTTCTATAACTTGATTGGAGTCCATCTGTAGTAAATTCAATTGATTGGACATGATTTGGAAAGCCACACACCTCTCTATAAGGTCCCACTGTTGACAGTGCATGTCAGAGCAGAAACCAAGTCCTGAAGTCAAAGGCATTGTCTGTAGACCTCCGGGACAGGATTGTTTTAAGGCACAGATCTGGGGAAGGGTACAAAAAAAAATTCTGCAACATTGAAGATCCCGAAGAGCACAGTGGTCTCCATCAGTCGTAAATGGAAGAAGTTTGGAACCACCAGCACTCTTCCTAGAGCTGGCCGCACAGCCTAACTGAGCAATCGGGGGGGAAGGGCCTTGGTCAGGGAGGTGACCAAGAACCCAATGGTCACTCTGACAGAGACAGTCTGTGGAGATGGGAGAACCTTCCAGAAGGACAACCATCTCTCCAGCACTCCACCAATCAGGCCTTTATGGTAGAATGGCCAGACGGAAGCCTCTACTCAGTAAACTCACATGAGAGCCCACTTGGGGTTTGACCATGAGAAACAAGATTTTCTGGTCTGATGAAACCAAGATTGAGCCCTTCGGCCTGAATGCCAAGCTTCACTTCTGGAGGAAACCAGGCACCCCTCATCACCTGGTTAATACCATCCCTACGGTGAAGCATGGTGGTGGCAGCGTCATGCTGTGGGGATGTTTTTCAGCGGCAGGAACTGGGAGACTAGTCAGGATGAAAGATGAACGGAGCAAAGTACAGAGATCCTTGATGAAAACCTGCTCTAGAGCGCTCAGGACCTCAGACTGGGGCGAAGGTTTACCTTCCAACAGGACGACGCCAAAACAGGACAATGACACTAAGCACACAGCCAAGACGACGAAGGAGTGGCTTCAGGACAAGTCTGTGAATGTCCTTGAGTGACCCAGCCAGAGCCCAGACTTGAACCTGATTGAACATCTCTGGAAAGACCTGAAAATAGCTGTGCAGCAATGCTCCCCATCTAATCTGAAGGAGTTTAAGAGGATTTACAGAGAAGAATGGGAGAAATACCCCAAAGACAGGTGTAGCCAAGCTTGTAGCATCATTCCAGAGAAGACTGGAGGTTGTCATCATTGCCAAAGGTGCTTCAACAAAGTACTGAGTAAAGGGTGTGAATACATATGTAAATGCGATATTTCCGTTTTTTATTTTTAATACATTTGCAAAAATTAAAAAAAAAAAAAAAAATTTGCTTTCTCATTATGGGGTTTTGTGTGTAGATGAGGAAAAAATGAATTTTATCCATTTTGGAATAAGGCTGTAACATAACAAAATGTGGGGAAAGTGAAGGGGTGTGAAAACTTTCAGGATGTACTGTATATCTCCTCTCGCTATCTGGGACTAGTTTATGCTCCTTGGGGCTGGGCATGGATGTTGCTCCGTGGGCTTTCAGATTCTATGGGGTTGGGGGGGGAGTCTTTCCTGCAGTCGTGGGGTGTCTATACAGCCCCGGGATTCAGGGGTAGCTTCGGAGCCTATTACGTTGCTTGGAGGCGCTACGATATAATATCGACCTCATACACCAGAACCAATTGGGACAAGTCCCGTGCACTCACCAGTGGACACGTCTCACGCACGCAAACACTTACATTCCTGGTTACATCCCTCATTTACTGTCATAACTATGACAGGAAGAGGCCACCTGTTTGTTTGTAGTTGTTTAAAGACCAACATGTGGTAAGATCGGGGTTTGGTGGCGGTTCTGTGCAACAAAAATCTGTGCTGTGCTCTTGTCATTCCCCAGGTCGTCCACAGGACAGAGTTGTTGCAAGCCATGAGTTTGTCCTGAGGCATTAAAATAGCCCAAATCTTTGGACAGAGACACCACTATCTGCTTCCATAAATTCAACGGAATCTGGTTATTTTTGAGGGGATGGTAGCTCAGGAGGTAGAGCTGGTGGTCTAATGATCTAAAGGTTGCTGGTTGGATCCCAGGCTCCTCCTGCTAGCATGCTGTAGTGTCCTTGAGCAAGACACTTAACCCCTAATTGCTCCTGATGGCTGCGTCCGTCGGTGTTTGAACAATTGTAAGTCGCTTTGGATAAAAGCGTCTGCTAAATGAAATGTAATGTAAATGTAATTTTTGTGGTCACGCATGGATGGATTGTACAGATTGTAGTTTGCGGACCTCTTTGCGCAACACTCCTTCGGATGCATCCATATTGATTTACCTGAAGCACACGGCACAGAGTTCCAAAAATTTGGAGGTGAGCATCCTGGCACAAAATTGGCGTGCTTCGCTGTCACCATGGCCGCAATAACGTCACTTATGGAGCGCGCACTAAACAACACTACGGCTGCAACGACTATAAACCAGGCTTAAGATAAGATAAAGATACTTTATTAATCCCCAAAGGGAAATTCCAGTAAAGTTAAAATTGAAGAAATATGAATGTATTGCATTGCATGTCAATTTCAATTTTTTCAAAAAAAAATTTCCAGTAGGGAGCACCAGTGCTACTAGTGGAAAAGGTTAGTGTGGAGCCCTGAAACTGGTGTGTTTTTACCATCATGTCCTGTGTCGGCAAACCCTCAGAAAAGCCACTCAGGTAGCGTGTGGTAGGGGAACTGCATAAGGTGCATTTCCATCAGTTTAGTTGAGGCAAATTGACTGTCTGTATTACTCTTCTATAATCTTATACTATGATAGTGGCATGAAATGAACCAAAACAATTAAATTTGTCATCAGAATTTTTCTATGACAATTAATCATCATCATCATCATCATCATCAACTAAAATGTAATAATCATGGCAGCCCTAATGAAAGCAGAATGAAAATGGCCGCAATTGCAGAAATAACAAGATGTTATATGGAATATGGGTCATGCAACTAAAAATAGTCTGAACGTACGTAGTTGGGGGGGTGGGGGTGGGGGTAATTAGCTCAGGGCAACATGTGGTGAAAAAAAACAAAAACAGTACGCACAGTATATACACCGACGGTACATGTCAAAGTAACATCCACATGAATGCCAGGACCCAAGGATTCCTCACAGAACATTGCCCAGAGCATTACACTGCCTCCGCCGGCTTGCCTTCTTCCCATAGTGCATCCTGGTGCCATCTCTTCCCCAGGTTAATGATGCACACGCTAGGTTTAGGTGATCACTCAGCGATTGTTGATAGACAATTCTATGGGGAAGGAGGGGTGCATGCGCATAGAACGTAATGTAATGGCTATGGTTATAGAAGTGCATGATTTATAATTATAAGTAAAGTATTTACACAAAATCATCTAGTATTTGCTAAATTAAGTCCCATAAAAACGGAAAGCAATGGGGAGACGCGCGTCACTGAACGGGACAGTCCCTTAACTCAGATGTGTTTTAAAATGTTGTTTCATACAAGTAGGAAACAAAGGAAAATAAATAGATCCAAAGTAAAAACATAGGAAACCTGGCATGGGTGTGAACCAGCACGATGCGCCAATTCTCTGAGTTTGTTTTTCATTTTCCATACAAGTAAGAGAGTAAGAAAACAAAATAAATCAAAATCTTTCTTTATGAGAATATATTATATATTGCAATATTATAATCACAATATATAAGATCTACATATAGACCGGGGAAGTGAGATCCGATCACAAGTGGTTACTCGAGACGCATTCAAATTCCAGGTGTAAACAGATATACTCGTTTACAATGACTAAAGTCACATTCTATTTCTGTGGTCGTAGTTGATTCAGACAATATACTTGACAATGAGGAAAACACAGTGTGTGTGTGTGTGTGTGTGTATACACACGGGGGGGGTCAGTTTCAGAACACGATAAACTTCAGTTATACAGTTTCACTACCCACAAAAATACGATGAGAATGGTGAACCTGCTTGTGATTTAGAAATCGAAAGCTCATTCACAATCGGAACACCCCTCAAATAAATAAATTAAGGGGAGAGGGAGAAAACAGAATAGCTCCATTTTTGGGGGATGTTTTACTCACACAGAGGAAAACGATAAGGACAGAATTCCAGTTGAACATTTCAGAGGGGAAATGAACATGAGGGCTAGCAAGATTATCATCTCACAATCCCGCCGCCACACACACACACACACACACACACACACACACACACACACACACACACACACACACACACACACACACACACACACACACACACACACACACACACACACACACACACACACACACACGACAAGATTTTGTTTTAAATAAAGCGTCAAAGAACAACAGTCCCCCTCCCGACCCCAACGATGGGTTTATTCAGCCCTTAACCATGTTCCTTCCTTAATCTTCCCTCTCCTCTCCATCACCAATGCCCTTCTCTTGCCTCACCACCTTTTCTCCTCTCTCACCGGGCTGCTGAATTATACATGATGCCCCCATGAAGAGAAAAGAAAAGCTGCCAGGCAGAACCCCAGCTGTGAGAAAACCTTCCCCGCCCTGACAGCACAGCGTCTCCGGGAAAGACAGGAAGAGTGACCTGCATGCATTAGCCAAATATGGATCATGCTACAAATAAAAACAATACATACATACTTATATACATACACACTCGAACACGAACACACACACACACACACACACACACATTCCCTTGACAGTCAGCAGAGGTGCCATTAACATTGCGGTAATGCTGACTTCAAATTCTGTGCCAATGTGACTATTTCCCTAAATGCCACGACTGCAAGATCTCAGCCATGTTGTTGCATGTCAGCATTTCCATTTACATTTTAGTCATTTATCAGACGCTTTTATCCAAAGCGACTTACAATTGTTCAAACACCGACGGACGCAGCCATCAGGAGCAATTAGGGGTTAAGTGTCTTGCTCAAGGACACTACAGCATGCTAGCAGGAGGAGCCTGGGATCGAACCAGCAACCTTTAGATCACTAGACCACCAGCTCTACCTCCTGAGCTACCATCCCCACAGCATGTCTGCCTCCAATATGTCGATTGGGGAAAAACTGTGCCTCATTTACACGTTTCACAAAATTTTCTTATGTGACCCACCGCAGCGAAACGCGCTATGTCGCGAGCATTTCTAAAATCGCCATGAGCCGCCAAATAAGTTGAAAAAACCTTTCTAGAAGGAAAACGATATTTTTCCAGATGTGTTCCTTTTTTTTTTTTTTTTTTTTAATCTCTCAACATATTTTCAAAGCCGAGTTTGATTTATAAATAGTAGATGAATGTTCACCGTCGACTTAAATATTCCCATTAAATTACATGGGGAAACACAGTTCACTTGCCGAGACTCTGAACAGCGCAAATGCCGATCGATCATTTCCTTTTAAGCGACTGTCCAGGTGAAAATCATTCCTTCATATTCCATGTGATGTGAAGTCACAATGTGAAACCGTTTTGATAGAATTCAAACTTTAAATCGTACTATTTTTAGGCACACCTGAATACATTGTTGAGTAGGTGGCATAAGCGGCAAAGAAGAAAAGTTGACGTCACTTCCGTAAACAGATGGTTAAAGCACAGGACAAGGAGCCTTCAGTTTCACTTGTCTGTGAAACTTTCATCTTTGTATTGTTATAGATTACGAGAAGTGGGTGGCAATGCTCTAAATCATATCGCGGACCTTAATCTGACCAGTGCGATAGATCCAAGTCAGTGTAAGCAGCTTGTTCTGGACTGCATTTTCTGCGATGATAGTCAGTTCTTCGTCAGCGAGGCTGAATCTAATATCGCCGTTATCCCGAACTTTGAAAACATTTCAAGCAGCGGATTTCAATTTGAATGTGACGATGAAACTGAATATTTTCAAGAACCACCAGAGGAGACCGACAATACGCCATTGTTGTTACAACGGAAGAGAGTTGATGATGTGATGAAGTCTGTTGAGGTTGGTGATGCAGATTACAAACAAGTAGCAATGGACAAGATTCTCAAGTTTACCTGCAAATGCAGCCAGGGGCGAAAAGAAAATGAAAAGAGGCTCTCAGAGTGTAGCTGGGGTAGGGTTGGCGTTAGCCCGCATAATAACTCCAAGAACTTTACAGATATTTAGCATACGCACGTTTATATATTAAAAGACACACCAAGGTTGATATACAAAGACAAATATTATTGAGAGACTGTACATTTTGTTGTGTTGTCCGCACTTTTAAACTCACTCAATAATTCCACTTTTATAAAACATGTATATTGTTACTGTTAAATATAAGCTTTTTAAAAAACAAAAGATGTTGCGTGTCGATGATGCACATTCCCTCAAAAACACAAGTACAATGCAGAGATTGTCCCGTTCAGCAGGGTGTCAAGTCCCCATTCAGCAGTGTGTCAAATGGCCATGTGGTAAGTAGCCATGTGGCTCTGTTGGTCCTCCAATGTGGGGAAAACTTTTAGGGTGATTATCTCAGAAACACAGAAAAAAAAAAAAAAAAACCTCAAACGGCACCAAATGTACTTAAAATCTGCGGTCGGTCAAATATGTGACCAACCGCATACTAAAGGCTTTCGATATGTTTTTTTTCCCTGCGTCATTTGAAAGTGGAGAATCAGAGCTTCCAAACAAGGTGTCACAAATCAAGCAAATATTTTTACAGCTATGACTTGTTAATGACAAGGGTGTGGCAAACTGTGTTTCTGAGATAATCGCCTTCAAAATTTTACCCACACCAGGTTCATTCAGCCAGCTCCCTGAGTGCAAATGGGGTTGGCAGACAAACAAAGCCTCATGGCTAATTATACTGCTGAATGGGCCAATGACGAACAGCTCAACAACACACAACTAATTTTGTTTTAAAAAAAAAAAGCTTTTATTTAAGAGTAAGAATATACATGTTTTATAAAAGTGGAATTATTTTGGAGTTTAAAAGTACGGACAACACGACAAAATGTACAGTCTATCAATATTATGAGTCTCAGAAAATCTGAAAATCTCTCACCAACCACAACAAACTTCATCATGTCATCAACTTCTTGCGTAGTAACAACAACGGACGTATCGTCGGTCTCCTCCGGTGGTTCTTGTAAATATTCTGTTTCAATGTCACATTAAGTTTGAAATCCGCTGTTTGAAATGTTCTCCATGTCCGGAGTAATGTCAGATTCAGCAGCGCTGTCGTTCTCCGCGCCGCCGTCGAAGAACTGACTACGTCGTGGAAAATTAAGTCCAGTACGTGCTGCTAACCCTGACTTGCCAATAAACAATAAACACTGACTTACCAATAAACGTTCTTATGCATCTCCTGTCATTGTATACTTCCCATAACTGCGGAGAGGAAAGGGAGAGTAATGTAATTAATAAAAATTACTTTTATTGAAAATTAACTGGGCAAAGATTAAAATGCTTTAATTTTGGCATCTAAACATCATGTATTGTTTCATACCTTTATCTTGCAGTCCATGGAGCAGGAGAGAAGCAGATGACCAGAAGCAGGGAATAGACGGATAGCACTGACACCCTGAAAAAAAAAAAAGAATAAATAGAGTGGTCATGATTACAAGGAGAGCAGATCAGTGGGTGGATGTACAGGTCTCTTTATCCTGTGCGCGTTTTGTGTGATGTCACTTTAGTTCTAACATCCTCAGAGATCACAATCTTTCAAGGCCATACCAACAAGTGAATGATAATGCCAATTATCTTAGCATAGCTTTACACCACCACACATTAAGTTTGCTTTACCAAGACCATTAGAACCAAGCAGAGGGCAAAAGCTAAAGACTTTGCATATACCTTATGTCATGCTGCAAGGCACGGTTTCTTTAAATAATTCCTGTGAATATAGGAAGGTAAAACTTCCATTTAATGCATTCCTATCATCTAATCTAATCATCAGTATTTCAAAGCAATTCAAGGTTCTTCACGTAAGACATTGTATAAATATAAAGAATAATAAAAGTACAGATATAGTAAGCTAAAAACAGACAGATTATAGTCTAAAGGCAGCTACAAATATAAACATTGAGCCTGGATTTAAAATCAGGAGAAAATACAAAAAATTTTTGGATTGTCTAGTCATCCCGCCTTATATATTGATACTCTAGGCTACTACTACTGATAAGCAGGGGTGGTTGTTTCGAAGGAAGGGAGGCCCAGCCGAGACGTGTGCGATTCCCCTCTCGCTGTAGCAGACTGACAGATCCTGAGCTTGACTTTGGAATACCCCACAGGGAAGCTTCTACTAGGCTTTCTATTTAATTTATAAAGTGGCTGTTTTGGGATTAGACAGCATTATCCATTATGTGTCGCGTGCAGGCCAAACTTCAAGGGTTCTTATCTGTTATAAATGTATTCAAAACTCTCCATAATGTTTTAAAATCCTTTGACTAAAGAATGGAATAATGTCTCCATGGACGTACCATGACCAAAACAATTGGATCTCCTGTAATGTATCACAATGTACATTAATATGCGATAATATAAATGCATGGATACATTGAAATTGTACTGACAGAAGTCGAGATAACCATGTATTAAGAATAGGGGTGTCACGATTACGATTTGAAATTGAAAATGGACCGAAATGAGTGTTCGATTTCAAACTTAGAAATCACAAGCGTGTTTATTCAGATTTTCATGAAATTGTGAAAATCACCAATATGGCAGATACGCAGACGCCTAAGGTGAAAGTTGACAACCGGGCCGATCATGTTTTAGTACATGTAGAAGACACAGGTAGTAATTTGCCTTTTACTACCAGCTTTCCCCTCTGGCTGTTTTTGCCAGAGGGGAAAGCTGTAACGCAATAAGTAACTTATCATTTATAATTCTTAAGTCTAGTTTTTTTTAAAGCTCTTAAGTGTTTAGGTGTGTTGTTTTAATATTTTCCTATTTGTTATCAGTTGTAATTTTTATTATTCAAATAAAAGTTACTTATTGAGAACAAGTGTTTTTCTTTACAAATCAAGACACGACAATCTAACAATGGCAGCCGTCAGTGCTAAAAATATATATGTTGAAATCGAAAATCTAATGGAATCTTGTATTTGGAGAATCATGACATCCCTAATTAAGACACAATATATCTTAGACAGTATAACAATATAATTGGATCAAATTAGCATACCGGATTGGGTGTTGAACAAGAGACAAAAAACAAAAGTTTTCCTAACTCTTAAGGTGGGGATACACTTAAAGACACAAGAACAAAAGACGTTGGAACCACCGGAGAACATATCCCAGAACACCATCAGCAGAATACTCAATAAAAACTCTGTGGTGAAAGAAGCACAAACTCAACAGTGAGAGGAAGTGGGAGTGGTTTTGCTTTAATAAAGATGAAAAAAATAAAGTGAAATCAAACTCAATGTCATTTATTGACGGAACCCATATTTCCTCAAATAGTGACCAGGGCTTTTATTTAACTCAACTGCTCAAAATAAATGCATATAAAATAAACGTGCATTATTTTATTTTTTTGCAGACACTGGGAACGGCAACCATTACGCAATCCACAGTCCTGATCCAAGGCAGAACGTCCCTTGGTTTGAAATGTATCATACAAGTAGAAACTAACAAGCAATAGATGTAAAATCAAAACACAGTAAACCAGCACAGGAACCACAAGGGATGCGTGCGCGCGCGCGCGCGCGCACGCACACACGCACACGCACACGCACACACACACACACACACACACACACACACACACACACACACACACACACACACACACCTAAAATGGCCAGGAGCAGCCAAATAAGTTGGAAAAAAAAACCTTTCTTGAGGGAAAATTAGATTTTTCATTCACTTGTCTGTGAAAACTTTCATCTCCTTGTTGTTATGGATTACGAGATGCGGGTGGAGGAAGATCTAAATCATATCGCGGACCTTAATCTGACCAGTGTGATAGACCCAAGTCAGTGTGAGCAGCGTGTACCGGACTTCATTTTTCGCGATGATAGTCAGTTCTCCGACAAGTGACACTGAGAACTACAGCGATGCTGAATCTGATATTATCCAGGACTTGGGAGAACAATTCAAACAGCGGATTTCAACCTGAATGTGACGATAAAACTGAATATTTTCAAGAACCACCGGTGGAGACCGACGACACGCCCGTTGTTGTTACAACAGAAGAAGTTGATGACGTGATGAAGTCTGTTGAGGTTGGTGATTGGCATATTTTCAGATTTCAGACTCATTATTGATAGACTCTACATTTTGTTGTCTGCACTTTTAAACTCTGAAATAATTCCACTTTTATAAAACATGTATATTCTTACTCTTAAATAAAAGCTTTTTTTTTTTAAAAAACAAAAATAGTTGTTGACGGCTGTTCAACATTCCCTCAAAACACATGAACAAAGCAGTGATTGCCCCATTCACCAGGATGTTAAGAAGCCATGTGGCTTTGTTTGTGCGTCAACCCCACTTGCATTCTGGGAGCGGGCTGAATGAACCAAGTGTGGGTAAAACTTCGAAGGTGATTATCTCAGAAACATGGTTTGCCACACCCTTCTCAAAAAAAAAGTCGAAAGCCGCCAAATTACCCTAAAGTTTGCAGTGGGTCACATATATATGTATATATACTGACACACATATATACTGTATATATGTGACCCACCGCAAACTTTAGGGACATTTGGCGGCTTTCGACTTTTTCCCCCCCGCATCATTTGAAAGTGGAGAATCCGAGCTTCCAAACAAGGTGTCACTTATGCAAATCAAGCAAATATATTTAAAGCTATGACTTGTTAATGACAAGGGTGTGGCAAAATGTTATTCTGAGATAATCACCTTCAAAGTTTTACCCAGACTTGCTTCATTAAGCCAGCTCCCAGAATGCAAATGGGGTTGGCGGACAAACAAAGCCTCATGTCTAATAACATACTGCTGAATGGGCCAATCATGAACAGCTCAACAACACACAACTAATTTTGTTTTTAAAAAAGCCTCTTAAAATCCTGGTGAATGGGGCAATCACTGTGTCGTTCATGTGTTTTGAGGGAATGTTGAACAGCATCATCAACACAAAATTATCTTTGTTTTTAAAAAAAGCTTTTAACAGTAAGAATATACATGCTTTATAAAAGTGGAATTATTTGAGTTTAAAAGTAAGGACAACACAACAAAATGTAGAGTCTATCAATAATATGAGTCTCAGCAAAATCTGAAATCTGAAAATCTTTTATGAACCTCAACAGACTTCATCACGTCATCAACTTCTTCCATTGTAACAACAACGGGCGTATCATTGGTCTCCTTTGGTGGTTCTTGAAAATATTCCGTTTCATCGTCACATTCAGGTTAAAATCCGCTGTTCGAAATGTTCTCCAAGTGCGGGATAATATCAGATTCAGCATCGCTGTTGGAGAACTGACTATCATCGCGGAAAATGAAGTCCAGTAGGCGCTGCTAACACTGAAATGGCTCTATCGCACAGATTAAGGTCCAAAATATGATTCAGAGCTTCCTCCACCCGCGTCGCGTAATCCATAACGATACGGAGAAAAAAGTTTTCACAGACAAGTGTGACTGAAACACCCCCGAGCTGCGCTTTCACCGTCTATATACGGAAGTGATGTAGGTGCGTGATGCGAAGGTTTCTTCTTCTATGCCGTTTCACAACAATGGCTCCGTGTGTGAAAGTAGTACGATTTAAAGCTTGAATTCTATCAAAACGGTTTCACATTGTGACTTCACATCACATGGAATATGGCAGAATTATCTTCACCTGGACGCTCGCATTAAGGGAAACAATAGATCTGCGTTTTTCAGCGCTGTTCAGCGTCTCGGTAAGTGAACAATGTTTCCCCATGTAAACTAACGGGAATATTTAAATCCACAGTTTAAAAATTCTCTTCTATTTATAAATCAAACTGTTTTTGTTTTGAAAATACGAGATTAAAAAAACCTCACAAAGGAACACGAATCTGGAAAAGTCTAATTGTCCTTCGAGAAAGGTTTTTTCAACTTATATGGCTGCTCCTGGCCATTTTAGAAATGCAAGAGATGGTGGGTTTTGCTGTGGTGGGTCACACACATACGGTATATATAAAAAATGCTTTGAATGTTGAGGACCCGGGGGGGAAAAAAAAAAACAAGCTTGTTGACTGGGGAAATTGAATGACCCGGAAAGGGAGGTTGAAGTCCTTCCCCTGCCATGATGCAACAGCATTTGGACCAATCGCCACAAGGGGAGATATCAGAACGAGAGAAAGACGACTGACAAAGTTCCCCTTTTTGGCTTGCGCAGAGAAAACAGCAAGAACCCAGATCACCGCGTCAATTTGTTCTTATCTTGTTCTGAAAACGTGTCTTCTGAAGTGTACCTCCAACTTTATTGTGAGGATTGGGAACTGTTGGACCAGTTCCAAAAGAACCTACCGGACTTAAAAACTCCTCCACTACAGCTTCTGATTCTCAGGTTTCTTCTTCATATTTTATATGGACTGTTACTGCTATTTAAATATTGTAATACTCTCACTTTGCATTCTACGACTATTTCAGCCATCTAACTATAAAGGCGGAAATCTCTGCCTATCTGTCTGTCTGTATGGATACATGATACATACTTCACACTTGACAAATGTACTGCTGAGGACCCATGGATGTGCAGTATCAACTGGTGCCATTTAGACATGGGACACATGTAATATTATTAAACTTTCAATAAACAGCGAACAACGAGCCAGTGGGGGAGGCGGGGCTTGAGAGCTCTGCGAGTCACAAAGAGTGTCCTTCCCCAGTGAATGACTTTAACCAGCAGTTTCATCATCCATTGTGGAACGTGGAACTGAATCATTTACATTTTGACACATTGACAATCTGTTGGGAGTCCAACATATTTAAATCTCTTAAGTCCTAATGTCCGGTGAAAATAATTCCCTCTAAGCACAAGTTCAATTACTGCTGGGTGACAACACGATAACGATAATTATCGTCATGTTTTTCCTCGATGTCGAAATAAAATTGACTCGATCATTTCTCAAATAAAATTCTGCAGATCTGTTCATTTCTGTGTTCGGCAAGTTGCAACGGAAAGCCAATCAGACATCATATGTCGATAAGACGTCCCAACAAAGACGGACAACACCACCAACTTTATTATTTATTTAGACGTACTTGCCATATTTTTTTTGTTTTTGATTTGATCAAATGTTTATTTTAGTGAAATGTTAATTAAAGCATCTGCACTTGTTACTCAGTTCAGGAACGTAAATGATTTGATTTCAAGTAGTTATATTTGTAATATTTATTTATTAATTAAACCATATTCCAATGTTACTGCCCTGAGAAAATATTTATTTATTTTTAAAACGGCATTAACCGACCGCATTTATTTAAATTTTGAATATTCAATAAAAAAATATTATAAATCTACATGCCTTCATTCTTTATATAGCCTGCCTATCAATTGTTTTTAAGCTCCATAAATACGGATAATATTGGACAGGAATCTCTGTCCCATTTGTCCGGGACATTGGAATCTCCCAGGACACATTTCCCGGCACCGATTTTTTCCTAACAGAAACTCAGCACCGAACCGAACCCCAAAACAGTGATACAAACTGAATGGTGTGTTTTGTTGTTGTTTTTTTATATACCCTTTACAACACTACTAGACATGCACGCAAAAGAAAAGCAATCTCCTGAGGCCGATTCCCACCAACCTTTGTATGTCCAGACCAGACGTGAATCTGTTTCTTAGGCAGGTAACACTTGTCAGGTACGTCCACAGTGCGCAGGTTGATACCCACGTCTTGTGGAATGTGGAGGTAGGAGCGGCCTTGATAGTCGTACATGTCTTTAACTGCGGGGGGAATCAGAGAATAACATACAGTATGTAAAGCCTGAGTTACATTCTTTAATTATATTCCTGTATGTAAGCAAACTGAGATAGTGAGGACGCTGTTGACATTTTAAACTGTATATCACCATGAGCACTGCAATGATTTAGGGAGGTGAACATAGGAGATGTTGACGAGTGCAGTCAGTCAAATATCTAGTTAATGCAGAGAGAGCCAGGTTACCATGGAGAATTGTCTTTTCTTCTCCCGGAGCCTCTTCTTCATTCCTTCCCTTCTTCTGCCTCTTGGCTGTGATCTCATCAAGCTCCTTCTGCTCCTCCTGTTGAGGCAGAAACAAGTTTCATGGGGGAACCAATATGGTTTTGTTCCACATAGTAACATGTATTTTGCTTATGACAAAACTGAAATCTCAGCAGTTCAGCTTAAATATTAGAACACAGCCGGCACGGAACATTACTTCTGATGGTTTGGCACAGTCTTTCTCGTCTGCATATTTTGCCCACGGACCAAGGAAGTTGTCGATCTCTCCTGCTTCTCCTCCTTTAACCTTTTTCCTTTTCACTGACTTCTTGGAACTAGTTTCAAACACTGTCAGGCCTGCATAACAACCAGACAAAAGCACAATATTAATTCAGAAATCGTATAGTTAATTAAACTAAATGGAGAAAAAATAAATCAATAAAAATACCTTGTTATACAGGCTTGCAACAAAAATGAAGGGTTACCTTTGTTTTTGTCTGCTTCATCAACTGCCCCGATATAGCTATTAGTTGTTATTTGACTTGTGTCGACGGATGGATCCAAAGCATAACCTGCCAAGAGTTAAACTGATGCGTTATAACATGATAATCTGAGAAGGCACATATCTAGATATCGTCCACCTAAATGAAAACAATCATTTAAACCCAGAAAAAGGATTACCATAAGTGGAAAATGTCCTCCTTTGCTGTTCAAACATAAAATTGTTGACATGGGCAGGCTCTGCATATCCAGATAACATGTTCCTTGGTGCAGCCATCTGCTGACTTTTATAAGGGTTCACCGGCCCAAACTGAAAGAAAGCAAAGCAACGACCATTATCAGTATTCATATACTTGTATTTTTATGATACATTGGAATAACTCATGGGTATTGTTTCTATCAGTGATAGTGTAGACCTACCTCTGGTGCAAACATTGTTTCAAACGAAGGGTTGTAGTTGACCTCTTTCAGTGCAGGGTCCAGATGTGTTCCTATCTCAATAGACTCCTAATATTAAGAAAAGAAAAAAAAAAAAACAGTTGTGGGGTGAATCCTGACTCTTGGCCAGACAATACAACAATATGTCCCGGGTTTTGCCATGTCACAACACTACTATATTTTAAAATGAACAAAATAATTGACCACAGCTTTAGGATTTGGAAGGATGTTCGATCATCGTGATTGGCAACCATTTTCATATCAAGGGCCTTCTATTTTACAGACACGAGGCTAGGTTTCTGTATATGGGAGCCTTGGCTGAGAAGACTTTTATGACTAGATATGACTTCGTTCAAACTTAAATACCTGTCTATAACTTAGCTACAGATAACAGTGAGACTATGAAAAAGTCATCACTGTACATTATATAGTGGTGCTAAACGTCTTTAAATTGAAATAGCAGGAGGTTTCAATATTAATAATTTTGCCGGGGGCCGCCTGGAACCTCCTCGGTAATAAATACCACGCGCGAGATGGTCCCTGGAACCCTTCCAGGTGCTACGGCTGGTACTCCAGCCAAGCTCCACTGGCTGTCAATAACCAATGGAGTTTCTACACAACCATGCGGTAGATATTTTGTAACACTCGAATGACTCATACCCTCTGCGGCTGAATGTGCTAAGTAGTCTCTGCAGCGTTTTTCTCTGCGAGAAAGCGCGTTCCCAGCTCCGCTAAGCTATGCTAGTCGGTTAGCTTACCTTTACAGCGACTTCTGGAGCAGAGTTGAGGACAGCCAGCGACATGGTGGGAGTGCACGGCAGAGGTTTAAGATGAGCCATGGCGTCGGGATTAACATCCGCGGGGCTGACTTTAGATTCGGACTCGTTTTCGGAATCCGAATCGCTACCGTACGAAACGAGGGAAGAAACGGCGGCGGACATCTTGGATGTTGTGGGTTCCGACGGAAGCGAGGGGGTTAGACTTCCGTCGTAGAAGAAAACCCATAATTACGCTGCCGTTCCCTGGGACTGGAAACCGATAACTCCGCGTCCGTAGTGCGTGACCCCGATATGAAGACGTCCCATGTAGATCGAAGTTATACACCTTTTAGAATAAAAAAAAACAACAACAAAAAAAAACGTTGTTCATAGAATTGTGTTTGACCTTAACGGAGTGTTGTTAAAGAAAACAAAGTAAAGACATTAGTTGTAACTATGGATAGATATCGTAACCGCTCTAGTCCTCAGCCATGCCTCATGTTCGGGTCTGTTGTCTGGTTCCTTTGGCCCAGAGAGGAGGACGACTTTTGTTCGAGCTCCGACTTCAATGCAATGCAGCAAGATTCAAGATTCAGGATTCAAGATTCATTCAAGCACAATAGTAAACACACCACTACGCGTACACACAAACACAACACGTTATCTATCAATTCTTGCTGATTATTGCATACTTCGAGAATAAACATTATGATTGGCATTGACAAGTTATGATTTCAGAACATAAATCTAATCGTGTATATATACCCCCCACCCTCCTCAAAACGTAGGATTTAATATCGTAATTTCGATTTTATTCTCGTATTACGATAATATAATTTTTATTTATTTATTTATTTTTCTTTCTTGGCCCTAGTACTCTTCCAGCGAGATGATAAAATGTGTGTGTGTGTGTGTGTGTGTGTGTGTGTGTGTGTGCTGCGTATCATTTTTTATATCGTACACACACACACACACACACACACACACACACACACGCGCGCGCATACACGCATGTATATGCATATATGTTTGTCCACTATGTTACTTAATTGGTTAGTCACAGGCCAAATCAAACGGAATAAAATACATATTTCATGGTTTTACGGGAATGAAATACATATTTCATGGTCGTACGTACATGTAAACCGAGGGATGGGATAATGAAACGATCGCCCATTGGGTAACAGTAAGACCGGGCGTGGCCGGAGCCCACCAGCCAATCAAACGGGCGGCATCCTTTCCCATCGGCTCGTCGAGCGCTTGTGCAGTGGGACGCGCTCTCGCTCCAACAATAGAGTGGCCCATACCATCGTCTTCTCTTGCGATAGGTGCGTCTCCGCGAAATGAAACCATATTCCCATGTCACCGCCCCGAGAAAAATAACGATTCCGTGGTTCATGGAAAAAAAGGTCTGGATGTTTGTATCCCGGGAGATGCGGTTGAGTTGCCCGGAGCGGCTCAACGGACCTTAACGGCAGAGTACTTTCCGCGGATCCCTTCGGAGAACAGTGGCTCGGTCTAGCGCCACCGCTCCTTCTTCCAGCCGGACTCCGCTTATTTGGCGTTGGGTGTTGATGACAGTTAACATGGAGCCAAGCTGGGGCTTTGGGTGCTCGGACGCGGCGCCACGCTCTTTAACTCAGTAGGAATGGGAAGGGAATAAGTACAGCGTCAAGATACGTATCAGGTAATTGAAAATGCATGTTTAACAAACAATGGAACGACTTACCCACGTCGTTGTGTATCAATAGCAAGTTTATGTTACTGTGTCATGTTGTACAATACACATGGTTGCCTTAGTGGTAATTCAACACGCGCTGGCCATCATTCTACTACACAGGTGACAGACATAACAATCATATTCAACACTGCTGTGGCATAAACATGATTCAAATTTGTTTTTTTTTTTTAATATATGCTATATGTCCACGTTAAATCCACAATTTGCGTGTTTGTTGTGGGCACGCATGTTAAGCTGATGTGACATTATGTTTGAAGGGTTATTTTTATGCTTGGGGGCGATTTGCAGGAGAATAAATATTCACAGTGACCCGCGAAGCATTTTGAAACAGCAGCATTCCTGGGGCTGGGGAGCGTAGCGGGTCGTTGGGAGGCTGTGGCTCGGCCAGTGGCACTGGGCATGGTGTGATTTAATTTTCCCACGGAGAAGGAAGCCTTGACTTGCCTCGGAGCGGATGACTGGGGTCCTATTCCAAGAGCGATGGGTTTGCAGTGATGGGGGATGGTCGCCCCCCGACTAGTAACAAATCATGAATTGTGGTATTCAAAACCCACTTCGTTTCAGATATCCAGGAAAACTGGGAACAAACAAGATTTCTCTAGTAAACGTTTTACAATGACTTTGTCAGACATCCACATGTGGTCACAACTGGATGACATGTGGTGAATTACATTTGGCCACAATATGAAGTGTGCATGGCATGGATTGAATTAAAATAACAATACATTATATACAATCTAGCTAATCAAACCCTAACTAGTAAGAATAGGTTGTTCAAACAGGACTCTATTAATCCATGATTTAAAGCAAGGCTACCCACTTCCACTCTTAATAGAATCAGGTGAGAGATGAGGAAAAGCATTTGGAATGCGCCCTCAAATTCATAACTAAGTATCATTGCACCATAAACTGTGAGCTGTTGATACTAATCTGGACTGCCTCGTCTGTGGCTTTGGACAGTAGATTAGTAGACCCAGAGATGTAGTGACCTGATGCCTGTAAAGGGCATTGCATCAGAGTAAAATCAAAGCTATTGGAAGTTTTGTAGTGCAAAGCTCAATGATTTCCCACATGTTCATGTTTTGTTTTTTTCCTTCGTCAAAGCATCAAGCCCCAAATTCCAGTCCAGTCTAAAACACAAGATGGGATGAACACATTTTCAAAACTCAAATATGGGATGGTCTGAGGTCTTGTATACCCAGCTATCCCTGCATATCTGTACAAATATATGCCATGTGAACTTGATACGTTGAGATCAATGGCTCAAATGTAATTATTTATGTTATAATAATAATAATCAATGCCCTTTTCTGTTTTTTCTTATAGTGGCACTGATACGTAATTCTGTTAAACTCAGACACTTTTTAATATTTAAATGCACATTGGTATTTTTCTGTCAGAAGGCTGGTACCTGGAGCTTTGCAGCTAAGCTGTCCCAGCCTGTGACTGCCATGTTATACGTTGGCAAATAGCAGTGTTGACTCCTCTGGCTAAACAGACTGATGACCCTTGCAGCTGTTAGGTGTATTAGTCTGTAGCATCGGTATCCAAAGTGTCACATGACTTCCCAAGGCTGTGAACCATCAGCATCGGAGGGTAGTCTTATTTAGTATATGCATATATACTCTGAATTGTGGCAGCACGGGCCATGACTCAATACAATTCTGTATCACCTTTCAGTTGCATTGTATCGTGTCCAAAATAAGACTGTCATAATGCAATGCAACACTTTGTATAGTGAAGTAATGATGATTAGAAGATTACTTAAAATTTTAACAATATTAAGTATTATATATTTGGGAGAGCTTTCAGATTTATCCGAAATGTAATGTAAAGTTATATTCTGCAACATGGAATTCTAAATTAAAAACCAGTGTCATCACTTTATCTTATTCTTATCACTAACTCGTTACATAAAGGCCTGCATTTAACACAGTCTTTAAATCAGTTGTTTGAGATATGAATGACATACTATAGTAGAAAAGGTGATTGAATTCACGCATGCTCGGCTTAGAGGATATACACAGAGCTACATCAATGTCTGCCAATTGTGGTCTCAAACCACTGCCCTTATTATCGTCAGTGTATGCACTTCTATTGCAAGTGGGTTTCCCTTATCTCCTGGTGTTGTATTATCTCCACTCTACATGTTCGCGGGGGCAGCACATCCAAACATGAGACATGGCTGAGGACTAGAGCGGTTACAATATCTATCCATAGTTACAACTAATTTCTTTAATTTATTTTCTTTAACAAACATTTACATGTATAGCCTGTGTTATACCTGAGCGATTGCCTCACCTAAATGTGAATTCTCAAAATGGAACAGAACTCATCGTGAAGGATTTAACCATTGCTGTTTTCCATAACTATTTGCTGCATTGGGTAACATTCCAGCACCATTTGTAGTTCTTATTGTTCCTGTGTTTTGGAGGCTTTTGTGACAGAATAGCTTTGGCATCCCTCCTGCGGAGGCTTATTGGACCTCTCTTATTTGTTGACATTGCTATGATCTCCTGCCAGTCTCTGGTTTTCTCATGCTAGCTAGAAGACTCTCTCTCTCTGTCTCTCGCTGTGCTGCTCGCTCAGATGAAGACAAAGAGTGATATCAGAACCAAGAACATAAGAGAGGCAGGATAGGGGAAAAAAAGAGCAAAGAGAAAGTGGAGAAAATGGGGTAGGGAGAAAGATGAGGGAATGCTGCCTTGCATGAAGGGATGGCAGGGGGTTAGGAGGGCAAAGGATTCTGGGAAATGGAGGGAGAGAGAGAGACTGTGTATGGGCTGGTTTAGAAGTTTATTGGTAGCCCCAGTATCTCCCAGCTGTTAGGATGCTGCAGGGGCTCCTACATACACAGGGCCCATTGTTATTCCCTGTGACCGGTGCTGAATGCTGCCTCTGTCTGTTCTCTCAACTGGACTGCCAGTGGGACACCAGGGCTTATATTTTAGCCTGTCTGACTGGTGGCCCTTGTGTCTCACTGCCACTGCTTCCATCAGCACCTTCCTTGCTGTCCCATAGCTCTCTCAACCTCATTTGGTACTTTATCTGAACCCCCCCACCTGTCAGTCACCAGAGTACACCTATCTGGACCTCCATGCTGGGGCGGCGTGGCACAGGAGGCAGAGTGGTCGTCCAGTAATCAGAGGGTTCCTGGTTTAATCCCCAGCAGTGCACCAAACTGTCCTTAAGTAAGACACTGAACTCCTAACTGCTCTTGTTGAGCAGGTGTGCGCCTTGCATGGTTTCTGCTGCCATTGATGTATGACTGTGTGTGGGTGAAGGCGAGGCACGTATTGGAAAGCACTTTGAGTGGTTGCAAGATTGTAAAAGCACTATATAAAAGGCAATCCATTAACTATTTTACCATATCAAAATGGCTTCCAATCAACGGCATTTATATTGCAGTTTTCCTTGTTTTTACTTTACTATCTGGGGTTCCAGTGTATGCTCTGGTAGAAATACAATCTCGGAACCCATCAGCTATCATCTGACATCGATTTTGCTTTCTTTTCCATTTTTTTTCAATTTACTACTTATTTGTGAAACAATCTGGTGATAGATGTCGTCTCTCAACTCCATTCTTGTGTCTCATGTTGCTAATCTGATATCCGCTGGTTACACCGGAACTCCAGAAATATTGGCCCTTGTCCCCAGAGTCCACAAGAGTCTTCAAGATAGCCAATGGGTTCTGAGATTGCTTTACTATAGACAAAGTAATAACAAATTGCAAGTCATTAGTTAAACTACAAATAAATATTCATTTAATAAAACAGAATTAGGCAGTCTGAACATTAGAACTTCTATTTACACCAACACTATATCGAGCTGCAGTAAAGCAATATATTTTCCATATTTCACTATCTTTAAACTCTTGCTTTTCATGCTGTTTTCTTACATTCCACCAGTATTATTTTAGTTCTTTCTCTAATGTTTTTGATTATGGTTGCCTTTCTCTTCCCTTTCAACCCCTTTTCAGTTTTGTTTTTTTTTGTTGTTTTTTTTTTATTCCCCTGCCTTTCTCCCTGGGGTAAGGAGGGCATTGACACTTTCTCTTAGTGACTTAACAGGAGGGCTCTGAAATAGACCTGTCTGATTGTTTCTCCACTGCTGCCATCAGAGCAAAGGTATTCGAGCCCATCTGAACTAAGAGGCTTCAGTGCAACCTCCCCACACCCCCACTAAATAACTGGCCGCATCCCTGCCTCTTTTCCTCCATCATTTACTCTCTCTCTCTCTCTCTCTCTCTCTCTCTCTCTCTCTCTCTCTCTCTCTCGCTCTCTCTCTCTCTCTCTCTTGCGCTTTAAAGTTTAAAGCGTAGCCAGCATTGTTTTGCCTAGCCTTCCCCGCTGTTGCTCTCTATACTCTTCCTTGGCCTGCCTTTGCCTCCTCCTATCTACACTTTGAATTGCAAGACGGCGGTCTGCTCTCTGCGCTGCAGCACCCCTGCTGCTGGCTGGTTATGTTTGAAGGCTAAAGAGCCACCACACCACTTCAGTGGCTTATTAGTCAGAGAAAGGATATCCCTGTGTTTACCATCTCCCGCCCAACTGTATATCAAATTAAAATGCGCCCATGGCTGCGGACAGTGAGCAGTTTTGGGTCATCTCCTGGGTTCAGGCCCCAGTTATTCATTCTAGGCTTTAGTAATACACAATATAGGATACAGACAGCTGACAGCACAATGTGCAGTCATAATCCATTTATCAAAAAAGGTGTAGTTTGATGATCTCAATATAAAGAGATAAGATGATAAACAAAAGTGTATGCTACACATTCAACTTTATTTAAATATACAATCTGCACAAGGATCTTTATCAGGTTAATTCACCCATCTCCCGTAAAGCCACAATAGCTGAATTGCTTTTTTTACTTACTAGACCACTGTGGAAATAAAGTCTCGGTCAGACTGGTTTGAAGGGTTAAAATATATAGAAGATAGAGAAGGTTGATTGTTTGTAAATCGCTTGCTTTACCTTGGTAAATAGATGGCTGTTTGCTTTTTAAACTCAATAAGGAGGCCCTCAGGACTTGTCAGTGAGCAGTAAACTGGTATTAGGGAAGTGGAGAACGCTGGTGTCGCATGGCCCACCTGACCTAGTCCTAACCCCAAGGAGAGACACAATGGGGTCAGATAGAGCCTGCTGTGTGCAGACAGGCCACGCCCCTGGTGTCATCATTATGTTTGGATAGTAAGTGTAGTCTGATATCGTCGCTACACAATGCAGCTCCAGGTCGGCCCTATGCACCGATGGGATATTCAGTCCCTTCTTTTGTTGCTACAATCAGTTCACGTCCTTGTTCTGATAGTGTATATGTCTGTTGTCTGTAAGTATGTGCGTGTTTGCATGTGCATGCAGAGCCTGTGTGCATCTGCAATTAGGGCCTCTATTGTGGTTATATTAGCCAAGCAAGTGCAGTGTAATTTGACTGTCCCGAAACATTACTTAGCCGCGTACTCTCTGTTATATATATAAACTATTTTAAAATGCAGCACTCTCACTTCAAAGTGACTCACTGCAGCTGCTCTCCAGGCGTGTGTATATTTCACTGGTTTTGAATATGCAAAGTTGAGCACAACAGTGATCCCCATCATACTGGGTACAGAAACCCCTCGGTCTCTCTGTCTCAAGCTTTCTCACTCACTCTACCACACCACACTCTCCTTTCACTTCTTGTCTCGGGACTTGATGGGATGCCTCTCTCAACCGCACCCTCACTTGAATAGATCTTCTTTCCCTCTTTCTCACCCCCCTGCCCTGTTTCCCATCTCTTTCGCTGATTGGTTCTCATTGAGCCAGAACGGCTGATGCCCTGGTCTTCTTGGCGATGTGTGTTGATTGATGGAGGTGGGTCGGAGAGATGGAAGGTGTGTCGCGTTTATCACTTATAATGCTTTAGGTTCTCTTGTCACAATTCAGACGTCCGTATTCAATTACAGACACGCAGCTTTTCCATTAGGATTTTCATAAGCACTCATTTTTCTTCTCGTTTCCCCTTCGTGGACGGGGGGGTAGTGTAGGGGTGGGTGGGAGGAGAGAGAGTACTGTGAGGGATTTGAAAAATAAAAATTGGGAGAGAAGAGAAAGACAGATACAATAAGAAGCTTGCTCATCAGGCTACGGTTGCCTACACACTGCTGCCAACACTTGTATGCTGGTTAGAATATAGATGCCACTGTCTCAGGCCTTCCAGCCTTATTCTCCCACCCTCTCTGTGTAACAGTAACAAAGCCCCCTGCTGCTGGAGCCAGCATGGACCCCCATGAACTGGGATTTAATCCTTCCCGGTTGGGCTGGGTTTAAACATTTCCATACTTGTATGGCACAGAACAAAGTCTTAAGTATCAATAATCTTAAGTTTTTCAAAAAATTCTGTCATTCATTGGATGTGTAAGTAGTTGGTGCAAATAGGTCCTGTAATTAACCTTTTCTAAAGATGGAGTTATTTTGAGGCGTGGCAGACGTTATTTTAAAGTAGGCCATAGCTCAGTATTTCTGGTATTTCTTGTAAAAAATATACTGTATAAAGTATAATTTAGCAACTGGTATTGGAGCTTAAGTATCTGTACTAGTATCAAACACTCTTCTCTGGTCTTCTCTGTTGTGTCCCAGAAACATTCTTCCTTCTCGCCCATCGACCAAGTACAATAAAAGTAGGTCAAGGCAATGGAACGCCTACTCTTAAAAGTGCTATAAATGTAATCTCTTAAATGGAAATTATTGATGTGACAATTTCAGTGAAGGGATCTGTGCTTGGAACAGGAGAGGAAGTGACAGGAAGAGGGTGAGGAACAAGTGGAAGAAGACCCTTAGCATTTTAATGTGTTTGACCAACAACAATTTCTCAGCAGGGGCCCCTATGCACCAGCCTTCAATTAGTAGCCAGTATTTGGCTGCTCGTTTGCAGCTCACAACAAGGATCCATCACTGCTGCACATGTATGTACTTGAGGATGCCGGGATGGACAGGATGGCTCTTTGCTTCGAGATGGAAATAGCTTATTGTGGTTGTTGTTGATGCCGCCTTGTGTTAATTTTATCTGTTCTGCAAAGGAGGAACTGCCAAATGCACAGAAGGAGAAGTGCAACTGGTTCAGCTAAAATCACCCAATTCAGTAATAATTTAATTAGTTGTATTGCAAAACAAATGTGAGCAATATACAGCCACTGTCCTTGGGAAGTGTCTAATGCAAAACAACCTGTTCCCGTCTTTGGTTAAGTCAGGAGCTACAATAAAAGTTTACACAGCCTATTCCTTTCATTCTAGGCAAGGGGTATGGGGGTGGTAGATGTTTGTGTTTTTTCTATTCTCAGGCCTATGCAAAGCTCTGTATTAGAATTTGGGTGGCATGAAATAAAAGCCAGCCTAAAGGCAAGACAGCTGTGGGAAATGATCCAAGGACACAACAATCTGTTTAAGACAGGGGTGCCCACACTTTTTCGGCTTGTGAGCTATTTTTAAGCTGACCAAGTCAAAATAATCGACCTGCATTAAAACCATGCAAAATATACACTGTGTGTGTATGTGTGTGTGTATATATATGTGTGTGTGTGTGTGTGTGTGTATATATATATATATATATATATATATATATATATATATATATATATATATATATATATATATATATATATATATACATACACAATATATGTTGGCATACCTTGCATCACTGCATGAACCCTTACGGGACAATACAAGTAAATTAATTTATGGTCACTACCTTCCCCTGATGACTTGTACTGAATGGAGTTGGCCAGGGTTGCATAGTCCAGACAGTAGCTGCTGGTAGCCAGCCTCAAGCAGGCTTTTTGAGGCGAGTGAATTAACCTCAATTTCTTCCCTAAATGGGTAGCACATAAATGTAGTGATTGGCTCGAGTAAAGCAAAGTCTTGGAACCTTTGTCAGAGTCCGACAGACAATTTTCAATCTGCTCTGTGTAGCGCGCACTGTCAAGTTGTGCACTTGCCATCCCTTGGATCTCCAGCTCTGATGCGATGTTTTGAAAGTTCCCCAAATCATGGCGCTGCAGCTTTGAGGACAGAAGTTGCATTTTTCGTTTGAAAGCATTAACTGAACTGATCATGTTGACCATGGTTTTGTCTTTTCCTTGCAGCTCTAAATTAAGTTCATTCATGTTAGTCAGATCGGTAAAAAAAAAAAAAATGTGTATATGTATGTATGTATGTATGTGTATAATATATATATATATATATATATATATATATATATATATTTATTTATTTATTTTGAATGGTGCGCGGTCTACCTGTATTACCTTTGCGATCTACCAGTCGATCGTGATCGACGTATTGGGCACCCCTGGTTTAAGACAATAGACTGCCTTACATAAGCTCTTTCCATTTATAGGCACATGACTACAGCAACAGTGAGATTCAAGGCTACTCTTACACAAGTAAAAGCGAGTGAAAAATCTTTGCATCTGAACCTTGAATGCAGCAATCACATATCCTGATAAGTTATGTGAGCAATCCCTTTCCACATTCCAACATCCATAACCATCCATTGCCATTGTTACAGGGCTGCATTTTGGTGCATTTTGGCTGTGAGCATGTGGATTGGCATGTTCACATGTGTTTGACACATTTACATGCATGTGTGTCCATCTCCATCAATCCATTCGTTGTGCTCTAATGGAACTGACTGGACCACAAGATGGTGGACGTGTGAATATGAATCATTGCCTTGGAGGTGCCTGAGTGATGCCAGCCTTCTAGTGTGGCCGTGACTACAGAGCATCATCTACCCTGCACAGCCATTCGCAACTACTCTGCCTTAATTAACTTAGACCCTCCCAGCTACTGAACAACCCAGCACAGAGTTAACATGGGTTGCCAGGTCAGCGACACTGCAAAAAGAACAGGGGTAGCAGACAGGTTGATTTAAGTGTGCTGCAGGTTTAATGCAAAGGGGTAGCTTAGTTCAACATAGGAATAGGCTATTCTCTAACTTGAGGGGTTTAATACCTAGTATTGACAACTCAGCGCTTCCCACATCTGCCTTTAGGCGAGGCTCTGTGCCTCCACTGAATTCTAGACTAGAATGACAAGTGGGAAACCTGTCCATGCAGGTGATGTTGTGTAGCCTTAATTTATTTATAAAAAAATAATAATAATAATAATAAATAGTGAACCCTTATCAGTCCCACAACGGGGAAATTTGCAATTTTTCTGCATTTTACCCATCCTAGTATCTTACATATCTAGGGGCAGTAGGCTGCCATGTAGAGGCGCCCGGGGAGCAGTTAGGGGTTAAGTGTCTTTCTCAAGGACACATCAGCATGCTACCTGGGGGAGCCTGGGATCAAACCAGCAACCTTCTACTTATTAGACGACCCACTCTACCTCCTGAGCTACTACCCATGGTTATAACAAAAAGGGACAAGTGAGCGCTAAACACAGTTTGTTTTATCTGTCCCTCCAATGAATGCGCACACATTCAGGTAAAGGTGTGCTGCTGATATCAGCTCCAAGGCAAAAAAGGGGCTCCAAAGGATGTTCAGAATGTCCAGATTAAAGCTGCGGTCATAAAACAAATGCTTGTGAATAACTCCACGACTTAATAGAATGAATGCTGCACTAATAGCCAATTGTGCACATGTGTGGACATCTCTAAAGTCACACAATAAAGAATACGCTGGGTGTAGTAGAGCAAAAACAGTCATCAGCCTGAGATGTTAAAAAAAGAAAAATGACTTGCAGTGACCCTATGTGCAATCTCTTTCACTGAAACTGAATGCACATTTATATATGTTTGGGAATTATTTGTCCCATGTTTAAATGTTCGATAAATATTAGGCCCAACCAATATATTAGTAGGCCAATAATATCGGCGGGTATTTGGGTTCCGATTAAATATCTGTTGAAATTTTACAGATAAAGTGCCGATAAAAGTTAGACCCTACCAATGGTTATACCATGCATGAACAGATTTAGAAGCGTAGTAGTAAGTAAAGTTCTTATGACTTTCCACCTAAATCTTGAATGAAGTCAATTCATCTGTTGACATTTAATTTTAGAGAAGATTAAATGTAATCTTGGAAAATAGTAAATAACCATTAAATGATAGTGTCGATCGACACTGTCTAGTAAGCTAGCTGAAACGGCGGAGAAACATCGGGATAGACCTAATATAACATTATATTCATCCCGGCTGGGATTTTAGCCCTAAAATTAAGGTTTTCACATCCCTAACACCCCCAAGTCAGTCGAAAACCTATTCCATGTTTGTGTCCTCACACATGGAGTACGCTTGCAGTTCCAAAGCAACAGCTCTGGAATCTTGTCTGCTTTTGAGTCCTTAAAGTTTATAAAGTTGATGAAATATCTCTGAAGGCTTTCACATGCAGTGTTTAGTCCGTTTGCATGGAATCCTCATTGTTGGGAACTTCCAACAATGACTGTTTTACTTCCACAGAGACAATGCGATGGTAGTCGTACTCTTTGGACTTTGGTATTTATTTGAGGACAGGTAGTAGGGCAGCCACATTCTAACCTTTAGAATAATGTAATAACACACAAGTGTATTGGCTCTCATAGCCATCTCGCCATCATCTTCCTCTAGCCATGTGCAAACAGGCCTCCTACATTACCCACAACAAAATGTCTTAAAGCGACGGGCCCGACTGGATCCGTCCTGGAATTGTTTTTAGAAAGACGGACAAAAACACAACAGTAACAAATAATATTGGTTATTGAAATTCTTTGCCCCTTAACATCGATATTGGTGACACAAAATCTTGGTCGGGCCCTTATAAATATGTGTTGTTTACTAATTTGGTATCATAGTTATGTTCAACATCACCAAGATGGCTCAGTTTGACTTTGTACCATAGTAAGGGATAGCGTTGCATCCGCCTTTGCTTCCCTCTTTTTCCGAAGCACTTGTACCTCCCCGCTTGTTTTTTTTTTTTTTTTTATTTGTGGGGAAACCCTGTAACTATTCATCCCGCGGACTTCTTCTAGAGCCATACGTCAAATTTTACCTGCATGGATTAATGAAACATGGCTGCGCAGAAGCATTGAAGCACTTATTATCACGATAATCATGGGGAATTTTATAACAATATTATATATGAAAATATCTGCTTATGGATTCAAAATCTCATCATATTTAACAATCCAGTTGAGGATTTTCATGTTCAGTTTGATGGTAATTTAAAGCATGAAATACAAGAATCTATTATGATATGTTACCATATCACTGAAAGACTAACTCACTAACTCACAAATTATTGCCCAGAGACATTTTAAATAATGATGTTTAGTAACGCAATGTTGGTTGACTAGTCACAGCTCACAGCTTGCAACTTGGATTTTGTGAAGAGTACAGATGAAGGATGCGGGTTCAGTGTATAGTTCTGTTCATCTCTGCTATCCCTTAATTAGGTGATCCCTATAGCCTCCCTCTGGACCTTCCCAATTAGTATTTAAAAAAATATGAATCTAGGTGAATTTCAGGTCCTGTTACAGAATGGCATGTGGATATGTAAATGTTAGCGGCAGCTCAGGACCTCAGGCTTGTTTGTGTGGCCCGGCCCTCTGGAAGACTTACTGACAGACAGGCTTGGTTTCACCACTGGCCGAAGCTGCTTCTGCTTGCTGCTGCTAATACCCCCTCTGCTTTCGTCGGGCTGTGTGCCCTACCTCCCCAACCCCGACCTCCTCTTTCTTCCTTTTCTCCAGCTTTCCCGTCTCTGTTTTCTGTCTCTTCCTGGTTCTTTGTTCAATTTATCTCCATCCTTCTTTACCATGGCTGGTGATAACATGTTGGTAACAAAGAGAGAGTGGCTTGTCAGAACAGACTGTCTGGCAGGTTTCACTGAAATCTTCCAACTGCTCCTTTTAATTTTGGCCAGTTTGGGCTTCTGTTCACAGCCGGCTTGAGTGTTAAATTGTTCTCTTGTTGGTTGAGAGGACATGCAAATCCCCTGCCTACTATCTCTTAATTCATGTTAAACTCCAGAACAGACATTTTTATAATTCACTTACCCTATGCAGAATGTTAATATATCAATAATGGTGCTTCTAGAGGAAAAAAAATTCAAACAATTATTAGTAATGTCATGTCAATAGTATAATAAAGCAGGTATCTGCGTAGTTTATAACAGCTAGAACAGCCTATAAAGTTAGAACAAATTATTCAATAATCAATTAAATTATACTAAATTATAAATTGAGAACACATTTAACAATATTACAAAAACCAATTCCCAGCCAATATCTAGTCTCACCACAATAACCCTATAACAATATATCTCCTAGTCTAATTCCCAGCTGTCTCAGTACCACGGTGTCATCTGATTCTTCACCATGGTACTGTTCTTCTTTCTTTCTTGTATCTGTCACTTCACAATCAAAAAGGAATTGCATGTAGTAGAGAGCAAGAGCAAACAGCGCAGTGATGCGATGGAAACATGATCTTGTATACATGACCCAATGACAGAAACGTACAAAAAGTACCTGTATGATGTAACAAGTGCTTCTCTGCGAGAACATGAAAGTTGGACCGTGCAATTCACAGGATCTTTCGAGTGGTTGAGTAGCAACAGAACTTGCTGTAAGGAGATGCAGTGGCAGTGCTGTCACCGGGCTATGATGACTCAGACATCCTCACGTGCATTTCAGAGCCCTGTGACGACGTGAGACATGGAGGCAAGCCACAAGTCATAAGTCGTACTGGGAAAGATAACAGAACACTGTAGCACCAGTGATAAGAGCTGCCCACGATTCTGTCACACTAACACATGCACACACCTTTTGTTATTTTAAGAGGCCGGGCATCTTGAATTATACCCACTGATAGGAGGAAAACAAACAAAACAAAGCAAACAGAACAAAGCACCAGGACGCTTGGAGATGTTGGAAGAATTGGATCTGCTCTCCTTTCAAGAAGTGTCAATAGGAGAGGAGTTGATAGTCTCCCAATGCCTTCTGTGACATGGACTGACCTTTTGTCTCAGTCCTCTGTCCGATTGTCAGTCATATGACCCGTACAGGAGATAAGATACTGCCATGGTCTTGATCCAAGGATTAAACCTATATGGACTTGGGTGGGGACTTTTCATGTACAGTATGTACATTTATCTTGGCATGTGGATAATCTTTATCTGGTATTTCTGAAGCTCTTAAACCAAAATCCAGATAAAGTCAGTTGAATAATGAGGACACCCTAACTAACAATCTGCCACCCTCTTAAAACTTAGCTTTCTGCTAAAATTGTACTACTTCACAAACTGGTCCTGAGCTTTTGAATTAATGGCAGAGTAAGTGCATGACCTGGGCCTTAATTTAGTAAATTTTCTTAAGTGCTATGAAAACAAAATTGTTACCCTGCATTCTGTCTCTGTCACCCTATCCCCTTTCATTGAATAAAAGGCACACATATACTGTACAAACTGGACATGCAGAGAATGTTCACCTACCATTTTGCCAAGCTCTGGGAATTTGGTGCATTGCTGTCCAGTCAGAGGGCTTCAGTAGTCATGAGACGCAGGTCATGTGATGCCCACAGGATGACCTCATGACCCCTGGAGAGATTATTTCTCCAGAGAGAAGCAGCTCTGTGGACAGTGACCAACCCACGCCAGTCGGCCTTCACCAACAGCACTGTCACAGCTCTCAGCTGTCACGCTGTCTGTGTGTACGTGTGCTGGTACTGCGGCATTTAAAAAAGGTGACACCTTGATTTTATATTGAAAATGTATATTTTTAGATAATGACCACTAGTCATTAAACCATCCATAGTATTTTGGAAATTATTAGAAATAACACATCAGAGCTCCAGAAAACTGGATCTGAATCCCTCCAGGTCCTGTTTGTGCATTTTGCATGTTTTGGTGCGCGGGTTACCTCTGGGTTCTCTGGGTTCCTCCCAACTCCAAATACATGCACATTGGGATAATTAGAGACCCTTTTTGCCCTATTCCACCTCCGTGTTATGCTGGAACCTGTGAACCCATTTTGCTTTGCTTTGTCCACTGCCAACTAACTTGTGCTGTGCTGAAGTAACCGTGCTGATTTTAGCTCCTGTTCTGACCTAATACCAAGCGTACCAACTTAAAGCACAGCTTCAAGTTCCTCCATCATGAGATCTGTGGTTATGTTACTGTTGGGTCGCGTGAGAATGGATGGCACCACCCCAGTTGTCTTCTTATAACTTGTTTGTTTGTGTTCGGACAACTTCAAAATGGTGGTTCAGTTTCAAATTTTAACCAGCAATTATATATAATTGTTGCGAGATACTGTATCATGATTTTGTAACTTTCTCTTGAGGAAAAAGATACCCGAAATGCATCATAACTCCCTCCCTCCCTCCTACCACGCTACTTGTGCGATGGAAAAGCACCATATGTCTGTGAGAGAACCTGCAAGTAAGGGACTGTCCTCCAATTCAGGTTGCCTCCCTGCCTCACACCTGTGCTGTAATTACCTAAGATAGGCTCCAGACCATTGCGACCCTGAACAGAAATAAGAATGAATGGATGTAACTGGATGGTTGGAAACAGGCTGTTGTAAAGGAAAGATAAAAAGATAAATAGGTTACATAAAACTTGTGCCAGAATGTGAGCCTCAGTTTTTAATCCTTGAAGAATCCCTAAATAATTAACGTTAAGAGCCCATGAACAAACGGGGCTCAGTCTCATCCTTAAGTTCAATGGCCACTGGTGCACACACACACACACACACACACACACACCAAGGGCACCTTCTGTAACGACTACCAGCTTGGTCCTGCCAACACGGTGTTCCCAGAATCAGCTTATTCATGCGTAGCCTACAAAATGGTAGCCTCTCTCACACTTGTGGGAAAGACTGAGAGGTTTGCACAGCTGCCTTGATCGCTGTCCAATTGGTAGAATTTATCCCGCAAATATATCTTCTCTTTTTACTGCACCCAGTTTCCACTCAATCCCCTTTAATTGTAATTTAAGCTGTTATTGACTCCATATAACCAGTGGCTGATTATTTGTTAATCATAAATCGTAGGCCTATTAACTCTAGAATTATATTTTGTCCTGAACAACATAACTAAGTAATTGCAAAGGAAATCAATGAGAGTGTTGGTTCTTTAAAGTTTGACCAAAATGGACTTGACTCTTATGTGGTCAATAGATGATTTGTTGTTTCTGACATGTTACTGAGGTATCAGTGATGCACCGTGGCAACCGTTGTAACCCTAACCCTACCACGGAGCCCCTGGTGTGGACTCCTGCACCGATATCTGTGACCCCTTCTCTTTCTCTCTTTCCCATCTGCTGCAAACTCTCTTTTCTTTGCTTCTTTTTGGTCTGTGCCCCCGGGTGCTTCACTCTTGTGCTTTCTGTTACGTTCCTCTCCCTGACCTCTCTATGTTACACACACTGGAACTTCATTCTTTTTTAATTCCCAATGGCTCACAACATCAATGTTTTTATTGATTTATATCTGTTTTTTGTTATCGATTCCATAATGCTACGGGAGCATGTCGCTCCTTGGGTCAACCCAGTAGCGCCTTCCACCAATGTCACAACATTTTAATGTCCCTATGTACACATAGCCACATATATATATATGTGCTTTAAGTTGTTTATTCGGAAAAGAGGCTGGATCCATCTTGTGTGATAAAGCACAGCTGTGTATTCATGAGGCAAGGGGGTGGTGAAGGTGGAATTTTCCTTTGCTAGAAGTGTGTGTGTGTGTGTGTGTGTGTGTGTGTGTGTGTGTGTGTGTGTGTGTGTGTGTGTGTGTGTGTGTGTGTGTGTGTGTGTGTGTGTGTGTGTGTGTGTGTGTGTGTGTGTGCATACTGTATGTTCATCCTGTGGGGTTTTTTTTTGATTGTATAGTTTTGTGTCTTGTTAGGCAACCAGCATTTTACTGGCTGTGTTCATGTCTTTCATGTCTGCCTAGGCAACAAGAGAGTTGGTATAATGAAGTTTTCCTCACAGGCCAAACAAGTGCAGCTCCACAGACATTTATTATTGAGTAGCAGGTTTTCATTATTCATAGCAGTGGGGTTTTGTAGACTCAGCAGATATACTTCTTTGTATCTGTTTGTTCATTAGACACTGTGGTCATTGATGCTGGCACACAGACTTCCATCAATATTTAGTCGTGCAACGAGAATGAAGCCTGTTTGCTAAATGAATGTCTATGAATGTCTTCACCACCCCCTTGTGAGAAAACACAATTTTTTTTCCAAATTTATTTTTTTGGACTGTGAGGTTTGTAATTGATTGTTCTCTCCTCATGCACCAATCTGGGCAGTAGTAGTAAATGATATTACACCCCATTTGGCTTCCCATAAATATTTGGTTTTCCGCTATTGGTAAAGCTAGTTTGCACCGTTGTCTATCTGACATCCCTACTATGGAACAGTTGTGTTTTTTGCTTGAAAACGAGGTGTGTGTGTGTGTGTGTGTGTGTGTGTGTGTGTGTGTGTGTGTGTGTGTGTGTGTGTGTGTGTGTGTGTGTGTGTGTGTGTGTGTGTGTGTGTGTGTGTGTGTGTGTGTGTGTGTGTGTTAGCACCTCACTTTTGTAGGCCCAGGAGGTGCCATCTCACTGCTGGAGGGACACTGGTGCAGAATTGTAATTGGTAGCCAGAGATACTGGCACATCCCGTGACATGTTCTGCCAACACAATCTGCAATGATTGGTTTTGATGATTGCCCACTCTCGTCTGCTGTCAATTGTGACTTTCTGTCCCCACCTAAAAAGCATTATGGTCTCCTCAACTGGAACTCATCACACAAGAACTCATCACTTCATCTTGCAAACTTCACAAGGATGAACAAGTCTGAGATTGTAGAAACAAGGAGATGGCAAATTGAGCATATCATTATCTCATGCTGAAAATGATCTAGCTTTTGTCAAGTTTTCAAGTTAAGTAATGGAAAAATAGATGTTCTGTCGCTTATGTTGTAGTCACATATTTAAAATGGTATGTTTGTATATGAAACGAAGGTTGAGTCTCTAGAGCAAGGAGAAAAGTCATCGTACACCCGCCAAAAGAACTGGCGTTCTTGAGTTGCACAAAGAGCAGTTGTTTTTCTCCTTTTTAGTTTCCATCAGAGCATGAGCCGTGGAAGCAGCCGTCTACTAAGCATCTGAATTTCTGATCTAAACCAGCTGCGTGGACAGTTCACCAGTTTGATCTCTGCTCCTTCCACCATTGGTCACTGTCCTTCTGTCAGCTCTCCTGATTGGTTGCCTCTGTGGTTTTATGTTGGCTGCTGTTTATAGCTTGGGGAGAAAAGCCAAGACAGTTCTATTGTAGTATGTGTTTGAAGGTGTTTGAACAGTTCTCAGGCATAACAAAACTGTTGAATGAAAGAACATAAGCAAGAGTATTTGGGGGGTCTTAAGTATTTTTTTTGTAGGCGAGATGCATAATGCATAATGCATAATGGGACTCCCATTGTTTGTTCCAGGCCATTTCAGTTTAATCATTCACACCCAACCAAAGGATCTTTCTCTCTGACTTCTTAATTTGTGCTCTTCACCCCTTCAAACTGTCAAGCCAGCACTGACTCATTATTCCTCTCTTTTACTTGGGGAAATCTTTGTTTTTTGTATCACATTGCTCTTACAAGCTACTTCATGGAAGCAGGTGAGCGACACAAAATAAATGTAGCGGAGGTTTACATTTATTTCCTTGCAGATACCGCATTCCACACATATACACGCATTTGTGATCTTACACAATTTGTGGTCTTATTATTTGTCCTCCCTCCTGCTGACTACAATTTCAGCCACAGCTGTATCTAATGGAGGCCATCCTAGAATGTTCCTAGAGACTATGCGTCAAAGCAATAAAATAACCTCATGTATTACTCCTACAAGAAAATGTGCTGCAGACAATAGATGTGACAGCAGTGTGTGCGTGTGTGTGTGGGTCTTTTGTGCTGGTGCACTGAGGTCTATACGCAGCCCTCCACATGGAGGATCCTTGACATGCTCCACGCCAAGGGGTCTCCAGCGGTATTGTGTGGCCGTGTGAGTGCGTAAACGCTCCATCAGGGTTCATTAGATCCGTCTTTGGACATATTGTCCTGGGTGCAGCCAGCTGCACCAGTGGAGGCCCCGGCACACTCTGCAGGCACGTGCCGCCACTCGCTCAACTCCAGGTCCCTCACGCTGGATGGCCGCCTTTTGCCTCTCTTGCTCTCTCTTTCTTTCTCTCTCTCGCTGTCATATCAGATTCATTCATCTATGCTTCCACGTTTTGTTACATAGATCTGATCCCGGCCTATTCATTCTTTCTCACTTCAGTCCCCCCCGTCCTGCCTCTCCTGGGGTATTGTAAAGTAGTCACCAGTGACATCCCACTGCAGTTGTTGCTATGGTGATAGGTGACAGTGGGAAGCACCACCAAGATAAATGAACCATAAAGAAGGTGAACAGTGGTGGTTGGGCTGCAAACAGAACAGTGAATGGCCAGCATATAGACTGGATAGGAGGAGCAAAAATCAGATGTATGTGGAATAATTCTTTGTGCCATGATCATAATGGTCAGACAGACTTCTGAATTCTGCGGTGAAGGCATCTCTCAGCCATGGGGGGGGGGGGGGGGGCGGCGGCGAGAGAGATTCAGGGACTCGATTCCGTTGGTCTGATCTATGAATGAGGGCAAAATTATATACGGAATAGGCTGCTTTTCCCAATATTATAAAATTCCCCCAGTATTTTAGGTAGACATTGTTGTGCTGAATGATCAGTTATCCATCTCTGAGCAATCACTGGGAATCAATAAATGCCTTGGTAGCTTCCAGCCCCGACAGAGCCATTGTGGAGCAGCGGTATTCAGTTAGGTAGATTACATGACTGAAACCATCATTGTCTGCTGAAGTTAAGATGGCCTGGTTTTCATTAGTCACAGCTTTTAGGATGCATTTGGATTGCACTTAAGCTTTGTTAATGGTCTATTGATTGTTTAGCAGTCTAGATTAAATGTCAATCAGAGGAAAGCTTGTGATCACAACTGGCGGTTATTTAAACTGACTGAGGAACTTGAGAACTGCAGAATGCGCTATGCTCAAGAGCAAGGAGCCGTTTAGAATGGTGGCAATGGTGAGCGCCTAGATATAAGTATTTGACTGTAAACTAGGACAGTGCAGAAAAGGGGGCAACCATGGTGCATGAAGTCCCTTCCTGAACAAGGACAACCAATGGTAAAGAAAGTCAGCTTTTGTCTGTGAACAACTGCTGTGTGAATCATGTGCTTAAATCGCTCTATGTTTTTCCAGCAATGGAATATATTTTGTGAGAATCTTTTCTTGTTCAGGTGGTTAGTGTTGGTACAGGATGTAGCTTGTGCCCTGGTGCCCCTGCGATTTGTTTAAGGATTGCACCTTTTTAAGTCTGGCCAAGTTGCCCTGGTGTTATCTTAAATTGTCCTCTTTCTGCATGTTTCTCACCTTTCAGCCCATTTTAACCACATACTCTCTCATTCTTTGCTCATCATCCCCGACCCCCACTCTGCATTCTCTCACTTTCCCAGAACCTGGGCTGTTCTCTCCCTTTTTCCCTGTTCCTCCTCTGACTCAATCCCTTCCTCTCTCCCTCCATCATTGACCTACTTCCGCCTCTCTCTCAAGGTGTTTGTTTTCTTCATAGGCCTGTGTTTTGGTGTGTTTTCACTGCCAGCTGAAGCCATGTATTGATCAGGGCACTGTGTGAGCAGAGAGATGGTTTTGGGAGGATGTGGATGTAGCGAAGAGAGAGATTAAATGGGCTGAACATGGAAGAAATCTGATCTGGGGGAGGGGATTGTTTTTTTAACTGAACTGAGATGATGGCCAAGTGGAGGTTTATTTGAGCATTATGTTTATTTAACCTGGGGAATTTTAAACCAATATTAGAAATGTTACAAAGAATAAACTATGAATTGTTGTGTGTGTGTGTGTGTGTGTGTGTGTGTGTGTGTGTGTGTGTGTGTGTGTGTGTGTGTGTGTGTGTGTGTGTGTGTGTGTGTGTGTGTGTGTGTGTGTGTGTGTGTGTGTGTGTGTGTGTGTGTGTGTGTGTCCCCCTCTGATCAGAAAGCAACCACCCTGTAATCAGTTATCAAAGACACTAGTTAGCTCACCACAGTAGGGAGATTACAAAAAATTTAATAAATGGGTCTGTGGGTCTAGTCATTTACCAAAAGGCTGAGAGCACCGCAGGAAACCCAACAGTTTATTGAATGTGTTGCTGTCGTCCTAACAATTAAATATTTGTTTCCTCACACTTAACATAGTAGACAAACCACCACATGGGCCATCAAGGGGACATATGAGGATCGGGCCCAAAATAACCCCTGAGCATTGCTGTAGGGAGCCTACTGTCCCCAATCTCCCTGCGTCACAGATACAGTGTGCACTAAAATGTGCTTTTATGTCTCCATTTGTCTCAGCATTCTCCCACTCAATAACTGAGTGACGTGCTGTAGGAGGGAGGCAGCGAAAAGGGGGACAACAACACCTCCTTTATAGAGGTTTGAGGAAGGCGTTTGCTAAAGGGGGGTGAGTACAAAGCCAGTGGGAGGTTTTACGACATTTCGATGTTGTTGTGCGTCAGTGCTATTCTGCGTCCATAGCGGAACAAGACTGTTCTGATTAACTCTTTTATCCGTCTTCCTTTCTGCGTGTCTTTCATAACTTGTCATTTAACTTTACTTCTTCTACCATTTCACTCTGTACCAGTTAAACAGTATGCGCACTTCACACAATAAATGAAATCATTACTATTTTTTGTGTGTCCGTGTTGGGAAAATGGTATCTGAGGAGTTAACCTAGATCCTCGACTAAAAGAGCCTGAAGAAAATGTCAACTCACACCGAGCCAACAGGTGGTCTCAATCAGGAGCAGTGTGTGAATTACTACTTACCTGGTGAAAGTGTGTGTGTGTGTGTGTGTGTGTGTGTGTGTGTGTGTGTGTGTGTGTGTGTGTGTGTGTGTGTGTGTGTGTGTGTGTGTGTGTGTGTGTGTGTGTGTGTGTGTGTGTGTGTGTGTTCATCTTTAAAAGTTTTGTTATTGTGGGGGGGGTGGTTATTTAGACACTTTGGATTGGTGCCGCAATAACACGTGCACAGGTCTCTTGAAAGGCCACTCCGCCAAACGTCTCCGACTTCATCTCCCTCTCCTTTTATGGGCACAGAGTCTTCTTTTGCGAGGAAATTTTAAGATGACTCGTCTCACAAAGCCTGTCTAACTGGACTCTTTCTCCGCCCCTTGACCACACATAGCCGGTTCTCAAAATAGTTCTTCGTCCTGGAATATCTTTTTTCTTTCCCTCCTGTCCTGGATCCCACTCCCATGGAGGTATCAGTAATCGTGTTTGTCTTTGCCATGACGGTATCGGTAAGAATAGCACTGGTTATTGAAAGCGACAGCCTTCAAAATTGGGGATTGTATTCTAACATGGCTTCATCCTTGTCAACCCCAGTCAATCAAGTCGGTCCACCTGATACAGACATCATTGCACATGCCTTCCCTGATTAGAGACGCAGTTCATAACGAAGGAGAGAGTGGGTGTCATTAGTGTGATTAACTGGCGTTGTCAAACATAGGAGTCGCGTGTCAGACGCCATCCAGAAGGGTTGGTTTTCCCAACAAGGGAGTTTCTTCCAGCTCCTTTTTCAAACTACTTTACTTTGCAAACCCCACGTTTTCGTTTATACCGCGCATGTTTTTTTCCAGTTTCACTGTTTTAAAGTGCAAATCCATAAGATTGTCCTTGTAGGATTACACTATAAGTCCCAGAATTCCACTTGAAACCCCAATGATTCCTTTTTAACATCCGGTTTAACCTTGTCTCAGTCTTTTATGGAAAGTATGCCTCCTTCTGATAGAATTTTGTTGTTTGTTTTGTCTTGGTCACTTGAGGTGGTGGGTATATTACCTCATCCTCAGGTGCTGTTCTTTTTTTGTGAATGTTTATCTACTCTATCTTCATTCATGTCATGTCTGTCCATGCTGACCACAACTAGCTACACTGATTTATGAGATTCACAGTGGCCGCCTTAAATTTCTTGCTAGTGCCCGATCTTTGTATTCTTGCCAAAGTAGGAGGACCCCACACATCATAACTCAAAAACATTGAATACCTTTTTCCAATAAAGGGCTACACTCATGCTCAAAGCCTTGTTGCCTTAAAAAGCGATGTGGCAACATTTATACAGATTTTCTCACTGCTGTCATACACCTCTTGTGTCTCCTTCCCGTTTCAACTGTCCTTCAAAGGTTTCTGCCCTTTTCTCCCTGCTTGAATTCCACCCTGTCACTTCCACAAAGTGTTATTGGTGTATGGTAAATTACCATATCTAGATGACTTGCTCTGGATTTTGTGGAAAAGCTCAGTAGTTTTTGTGGCGTCCACTTTGTTAAGATTACACAGTACAAATTATTCATGAATTTTCTAAAGAGCAAAAAGCGGGAGAGGTACCTGTGTGAGGAGGGAGGGAGTGAGGGTGTTCAGTTCAATCTCGGGCAGGATGCAACAGGGGTTTGGTGTATTTCTTTTTTTAATAATTTTTTTATAATTTTATTTTATTTTTTTGTCTGCATAAGAGAACAAAAAAAAAAAAAATGGGTCTCTTTCTTTGGCAGAGCATCCTCGTGCCTGGCATCAGTGTGCGTGGAGTGAATTGGTGCTAACTAGTCCAGTACTGCAGCGCTAATGCCATTAGCATGGCTGAGTGGCACAGGCAGGCAGTGGGGGAGTTACAGAGCTTTAGCCAGCCAGTGCATGATGATAAGGGAGAAGATGTTGCTGATTCAGCCAAACAGATGGCAGGCCTACACAGCTGGACGGCTTTTCTACTCCCTGCTTCACTCCTCCACACAGAGCGCCTCATACTACTTCCTCCACATGCAGCTTTTACCCTACAGCATACAGCCCCTCTGCACCCATGTCCTCCGCTGTTGATTGTCTTATTTTGTATATATTTTAAGTTGTGCTAAATCTCTTATTCTTTTCTTCACTTCCACACTTCCTCTTCCCTCTCTTGACATAGATTGGGTCCGCTCGCAGGCAGATAAAGGACCAATGTAATATTGCATGAGGTGCTAATGAAGCCATCTTCCCGTTCCCTGTCCCTCCTCTCAGCAGGTAGCGGCATCGCAGTAGAAGGATGCCCTTGGTGAAGCGCAGCATCGAGCCCAGGCACCTGTGCCACACGGTGCTGCCCAGGAACATCAAGAATGAACTGGAGTGTGTGACCAACATCTCCCTGGCCAATGTGATCCGCCAGCTAAGCAGCCTCAGTCAGTACTACTGAGACTCTGTCTCTCACTCCCTCTCCATCTCTCTAGGGCCACATTAAGTTACATTTAAAGGCCATCCTAGGATTTTTAAAAAAAATTAAAAAATGTTTTTTCATCCATCAGGGATTACTGTATCTCACTTTATTTTACTTGGCATGTTAACATTTCAAGTCAAGTCAATTTTTTGTCAAGTTAACATTTTTCTGCATATCTGTGAGCATCTGTGAACACATGACATGCATTCATTATATGTATAATGCATCACGATTAATGTTTGATAAACTATTTAAACAGTTTGTGTAGTTTCTTCTGGACACTTTTTGCCAAAAAAGGTTTTTATTTTTTAAGTAGCCCATCCAGCCAAGGATAAACACCCATGTAACACCCTTATAAACAGTGACATGTAAGACTACGCTTGCAAATTTAGTTCACCCAAAAACGGGGCAGTACTATTTGAAAACTTTCGCTTAACTTCTGCTGCTTGACATGAGGGAGTAAGCATCTTTATGGAATTAACATTAGCCATAGAAGAGCAATCAATAAATACTGTCACATAGACTATAGGGTAAGACAACTACATAATTAGCCACTGTTTATGTGAAGTTATCTCTTAAGTGGGTGTTTTTAAGGGAACATTCATGTGCAGGGGAACATATTTTCTTTGAGCGGTGCTGCTGAATACACATGCAGGGTAGCATAAATGCACACACTTACATATGAACTCCTAAAGCTGAAAAACTGTCCATCCCAAATTAGAAGAAGAATCTTTAATCATCACACGACCCGCCACACTACAACACATGCATACACACACACATGCACATGCTTTGGATGGTGGCCAGTGAAATGTGGCCTCTGCATTTGACCCATCCTGGCTTGTCCTTCCTCCGGGGGGGGGCAGCCAGGAGCAGCGGGCAGCATTCAATGATGCGCCCGGGGACCTGGTTCCATATGTCCATCACTGGTCAGATGATGATGTGTGCATGTTTTTGGTGGGGGTCCTTACTGATGTGCAAGTTACAAACAACATCCACTCCCTGTCAGCAATAAAAGCACTAATATGCTTTGAGCTCTCAGTCTGTGTAGGCAGCAAAAGAATATAATTTATAATAATAAAAAATAGAACATTAATTATATATGCTCAATTAAATAAATCGTGTGTGTGTGTGTGTGTGTGTGTGTGTGTGTGTGTGTGTGTGTGTGTGTGTGTGTGTGTGTGTGTGTGTGTGTGTGTGTGTGTGTGTGTGTGTGTGTGTGTGTGTGTGTGTGTGTGTGTGTGTGTGTTACGAGATTTATTTAATTTAGTTACACACCATCATTGTCCAACCGCTTGCAATTCGTCATTTATCCAGTTATAGATCCAGCAGCAAACAATCCACGTCAATACACAGATTTCATTGACGGTGGAAGTCAGAAGCTGGTGTCGGCACCAATAATAAACACAAAAATGCAAACTTGACCATCAGAGCAGTAGTAGTCTGGTGTCGAGGTCTTCCCGGGTCGACCAGCATCCGATCACCAGAACTCAAGCTGGGACCTGCATGCAGTTCTGGTCCACCTTCTACTATCACCTTGGACAAGCATTGGGTTGGTTCTGTAATATCTAGAGAAAACGGGTCCGGAATTTATACATTTTTTAATGGTTGGTCCTTATCGGATCTCGGGACAAATGTCCCAGGTCCAGAGTGGTCCGGGTCTGAATTTTGGGACCTGTGAAGACGTCTAGTCTGGTGTCGGTGCACTGATAATAACCACAACAGTGCAGCATGTACGCCACTGAATGGCTGAACGATTAATCAAATTCACCTGTAGAGAGTCCTGACGGTACCTTACCGGTCTCGTAAAAAAAAAGTACCTTATATTTAATTTAATGAGCATAAAGCTGTCCCTGAGCACATGGAGCGGCGCTCCGTGTATGTGGACGTATGCGCGCAATGTTTTATAAAAAATAATCAATTTTTGCTGAAACACTGTGTTTTTGTTTTTTTTCTAATGTTAATTTTCAGATTCTAACAATTTCAAGGCTTGAAGTTAAATCAATTAGTCAATATTCTACTGTGATTGAAGCTTTTTCTTTTTACAATTCAATATTTAAATAAAGATTTGTTATTTTTATCAATTTATGCATCAATTCATCTCATTTGATCATAACACGTGGGCCTGACCTACAGGAAACATCAGTTTATATGTTGACTGTATCCATTTTTGTGTTGGTCATACTATTGAATGATTTATTACTTGTATATGGGTGAATAATTCAGAAGATAAGGATCTGAAAAAAAATCGCACACTTAATCGCAAAAACAATAGTGGTCTAAAAAATTCGCAATTTGTTTATTTTCCCACGCCGTTCAGCCTTCACCCACAGCAGCCGTTCCTTTTTGGTGTTCCACTCGGTGGAAAACCTTCTGCCCCTTTGTTTTGTGAAGCTTTACAAGCCCAGGTGTCTCCCATCATTTAGAAGCATCACATTTATTCCAATTAAAACCTCCCAAAGTTTAGAAGACGCTAAATGCTGCCATCTTGTCAGCGACCGCTCAAAGTTTTGAGTTGACGTGATGATGTCAAGTGATATGAACATGATTATTCAATCCATAAAGCACATACCGTAATTTCCAGACTATTAAGCACACCTGAATATAAGCTGCACCCACTGATTTTTTTAATAAATAATTATTTTGAACATAAATAAGCCGCAGGTGCCCACCGGTACATTGATGCAAATTAACTTCACACAGGCTTTTAACGAAACCCGGCTTGTAACAAAAATAAATAGGCTTTAACGAAACACGGTTCGTAACAAAAATAAAAAAAATAGCGATAAACACTAGCCTACCTCCTCCTGCGCACTGAAACCACTGAAGTCATCTCCTTCGGTGTCGGAGTTAATAGCCTCAGAATTGCTTCATCCGATGTTGGATCGTTTTCATTGTCGCTCTCGTCACTTTCTTCCGGAGGCAAATTCCCCGCTGAGCTCATTCTGCCCTCTTCAACACACATCAGTCCAGCCTCTCGAAACCCGTGGATGATAGTGGATTTTTTGACAATGCTCCACGCTGTCAGGACCCACTGGCAGACACCACGATGGTCCACCTCTAAAATCCTCAAACTTCATTATGGTGGTGATTGTTTTGGCTTTCAGTCTGATCTGCACAGTTGAAACAACTCGGCCGTCTGCTCTCTGTGTGTTGACCAAGTCTTTGAGCTTGTTTTCTAGTGCGGGCCATCTGCTTTTCTTCCCTCTGAAAGCTTTTGTTGTCTTTTTGCACTGAGTCAGTTCCTCACGCTGCTGTTTCCAACGTCGTATCATCGACTCATTAAGGCCAAGCTCCCGTGCAGCAGCTCTATTTCCTTTTCCGATCGCCTTCAACTTGAAAGCTGCATCATATGCCTTTCTTTCTGTCTTTGCCATGATGAGGGTGACGAAATGACTACCGTAAATGATGGGAAGTTTGAGCGCAGTCGATTTAATCTAAACAGTAAACTAAACACTTACATTGTTTCACCTTAACCCGTTGGCAATTTCAATGGTCTAATGAAAGCTTCATGCCGCCAAAAAACTGAGCACCGTCACATAATGTGTTTTTTGCTCAGTTTTCTGATGGCATGAAGCTCGTGAAAGTGGGAAAAATCCATAAATTAGCCACGTCATTGTTTAAGCCGCGAGGTTCAAAGCGTGGGAAAAAAGTAGCGGCTTATAGTCCGGAAATTACGGTATGTAAGAAATTATTCGTAGCCTCTATTCATAATGTGAAGCCCCATGCCTTTCCACTTTGAACAGACTGCGCATTGCGCCCTTTGACACAACCATCGGTCAAACTGTCGGACACGCCCAGCACTAAGGGAATGATGCACATCAGAGGGTATTTAGAAGTGGGTATACGCAATGCCCACTCAACGCTGTATACCTGCTGCAGACGGTTCCATCCACATACACTGGTTCAGGGAGACGGAGACTGAGTGGCAGTGCGGTGCCGACACGGCTGGAGTTTTTTTTATAAAACACTCAAACAAAAAGGCTTGCTGGCAAAAACGTGAACATAACGTGTTACATAATTGATCGGAGCCCATTTGGGTCACAATGTGGTCGGCAGGGTCTCCTGCACCACGCGTCCTCACTGCAAGACAAACAACACATAAGAAAACTCTCCCAACAGAACAGAATAGCTGCGCCGGTAGCTGTAGCCCGCAGACCCTGGTTTAGCCACGCCCCCTCATCTTCCACACCTGCATATACCCTTCACTACACCACTGTGTTTAAATGTCCAAAATTCTATCATAGAAATTGAAAGGTTGTGTGTTTATTTTTTTATTTATCTTCACAAAAGATTACTTAATGGTATAATTGAATTTCCATTCCATCACTCGGTTCAACAAGTGTGTGTGTGTGTGTGTGTGTGTGTGTGTGTGTGTGTGTGTGTGTGTGTGTGTGTGTGTGTGTGTGTGTGTGTGTGTGTGTGTGTGTGTGTGTGTGTGTGTGTGTGTGCGTGCGCGTGCAGGTAAGTATGCAGAGGACCTGTTTGGAGAGCTCTTCAATGAGGCCCACTCCTTCTCCTTCCGGGTCAACTCCCTGCAGGAGAGAGTCGACCGCCTCTCCATCAGCGTGACGCAGCTGGACCCAAAAGAGGAGGAACGTGAGTAACTCGCTCTCTCTCCCACAAACATCTCTTACCGTAACTTCTCACTTTTCTGTATTTATCTGTGAGTATGTGGGTGGAGGGGGGGTGCTATGCAGCCCTCTTATCTCACGCCCACTTATGTGGTAATGACCATTATTATTGGAGCAGGCAGCTTGGAAACGGTATCATCTGTCAACCCCCAGCAGTACAAACTCAGGCCTCCATTAGAACCAGCCCACTAGAGACTCGCTCTGCTTGGAAACTCTTTTAGCCACTAGCGGGTTTTCTTTGTCGGGGAATTGGATCCCTGTCTGTCGCAAGGACTAATAAAAAGGATGGCGATAATGAGACGGACAGAGGTGGAGAAAAGATGGAGCAGGAGAGAGCAGTAGGGTGAGGGAGGAGCTTAAAAGGTGCCGCTTGTTGCGGTGAGTGCACAGTGAGGCAATACCATGCTCCACGGTGCCGAATCCATTCCCCACCGGCCAGTGGTGTGTTTACGCCACTGCACAATGCTACTCCCGATGCCCTTTTGTAACCGACAAGTAGACTTTTGAACACTCACCATGCTCTGAACTTTTTCCACGGCTACAAGCGCAGAACAGAGCTGTGTAGTTTGAGCGTTCAAGAGGGAACAGGAAAGTTAGTAAACTGTACGTTAACAGACTCATCGAAGTTTTATTTTGCTCCCCAAAAGCATTTTGGCCTCTGCAGGTTAACTCCTGCCCTCCTCACCCCTGGGATTGCTTTTCTCATCCTTTTCCCTCCTCCTCCTTCAACTGTATGAACCCATTTATGTAACGTGCTGCCCTCCCCGATCCTTCTGTTCCTGCTCCCTTCTCTGCTTCCTCCTGTCTTCTCTCTTCCTCTCCTTCCCTCTCTTAAACTCCTTCTCCACTCAGTGCTTCCTCCCTGCCCTTATCCACATGCAGTAGCCACGCTAATGAAATGATGTGGTGTGAGGTTCCGGCGGAGGTCTGTGGTGCTCAGGGCCAGCGTACTACAGCTCTGTCTCGGCTATTAAATTCCATATATCTCAGACTGTAGGGACTTGGATTACTACCCTGCACACATCGGAGGGTAATGCGCACTTTCTCTCTCTTCCCCGGACACACGGCCATAGCCACACTCTTGACTCATCGCTAAACACCGACACACAGGGGGAACTACCGGAAATGCCAAATTCAATACTGCAAATATTGCAATGTAAAGATCAGCTTTTAAATATAAGTGTGCGTGTGTGTGTTTGGTTAAAACCGGTTTCTTTGCTTTATATCTACTAATAATTTACAGTAGTCTGACTGCATTCCCTGCAGCCTAAACACAGTGCATAGGGATCAGTGCTGTAGCAATCAAAGGATGTATGGGGTCAGAGGAATAGGTGTGGAATATTTGGTGCTGCACTAAAAAAGCAGACTGTAAAAGACTGCAGTATCTGTGAAGCCACATTCATTTTCCCATCGGAGTTAAAAAAATAAATAAAAATCTGATAAAATTATGCATTGTAGTGCATCTGCCACTATAATGATTATAATAAGCGCTAAATAAATTTTCCCATGTGGTGCAGCTGTAATGTATTCCATCAGTTTTGTATTTTTCTCTTGCATTTGCCTTGCTACTTCATTGCTCAAATGTGCAATTTAGTGTGCCTTTTATTTACTCTCACTTATACAGTATAACCAATAATCATGCTTATATAACCAATATATGTTTTTGTTCATTTTTTATGCCCACATACGGAATTATGGGAACATCATGCTATGTCTGCATTTCTATCCTCCCGTCTGTGTATAGAGATAAGCTCGAAGGTCGTATCACACTCCCATGTCTCCACAGAAACTTTTAATTGCTAAGGAAAACCAGGTGCAGGAGTCTTATCTACTTCAGACAGTGCTTCTCTGTTCCTCTGTAACAAAGATACATTTATGGTAGTAGAAAACTGCTTGCTGCACATATATTCTCTTGCATGTGTACAATAAGACTCTACTCATTATTATTTCACACCATTTATTATTCTATGAAACTAGGGGCGTAGTTGCAAGACACACCCAACCCTTTCTCTGAGCACACCGTTATGCTGAGCCTATAAACTTCTGCTAATGACACAAACTCTTTGTACTTAAGTAGTCATTTCAACAAGATGAAAAACGTGGTAGACACAGAACTGGCACCAGATGAATGTACAAGTAGAGAGATGCGACAGAGATTGGCAATTGCAGGTCTTTATTGCATGTTTCTTTTCCTGTAAATGCCACCTTTCATTAGCCGTCCCCCTCACAATTTGTCTCTGTCTCATGTGAGTATACATACATACATACATACATACATACATACATACATGATAGAAGGAAAGGGGGATAAGGCTGGATGAGTGCTAGCTGGAAGCACACCATCCATCACCGCTGTAGCAAGAGGACGATAAGAGGACAAAGGGGCAGAGTAGGATGACGGTGAGCACTGACCATGTGCTGTTGAATACATGGACTCTTTTGAAAGAAGCATCTTTTTTTTTCGCGTGTCCTTCACTGTTGTTGGTATCTCCATTGTTGGTACCAACCTCATCCAATTGCATGATTTATGAACATCTAAGAGAAACCATGAAAGAACTTGACAGTAATAAAGAGTTATTTTTGGATGAAGATATAAATATTAATTGGGCTGAGAAGTCAAAAAAGCTTAAGGACATAACAAGTCAGTTTGACCTCAGCCAAGTAATCCAAGGCCCCACTAGAATCACCCCGTCATCTCAAACCCAGATTGATCTAATATTCACCAATAGACCAGAAAAAATAACCAAATCATTCACTGGGCTGTCGGGTCATAATTTTTGTTTGCAAGGAAGCTAACAAAACACAAGTCCATATACCGGCAAGAAAGTATGAATGTCTCAAACATCATAGCAAAGAGAAGTACAAACAACTCGCCTGGAGTGAGATCTTGTCCACAGATGATCTAGGTGCTGCGCTGCTGAAAGAAGCGGAGCTTGCCCTTGTTAAATGAAAAACTGTAGAATTTAAAGAATGCTGTATAACTTTTTTAGCTTAAAATAACAGCTTCAAAATCATTTTGATGGTACAGTGACTTGTAATATGGAGACTGGTACCTCTTTCATACCTACCCACGGCCCCAAACGCCTGTTCAGGGGGTTTGGTACTGCTTCAACTGTGTGTAATTGTGGAATGGTGGGGGGGAAAAAAAAAAAATATATATATATATATATATATATATATATATATATATATATATATATATATATATATATATATATACATATATATATATATATATATATATATATATATATATATATATATATATACATATCACTTTCTGAATCTGCAACATGCTTGGTTGTAAGGAGAGCCAGAGATAAATGGGAACTGTATTCCGGTGGCCAAATCATTGCTGTGTAAGAAGAAAACGTAATAATAATAAATATAGCTGCTGTGTAAGAAGAAAACGTAATAATAATAAATATAGCTGCAGAAAGCAATACACGGTGTCCATTATGGACACCAATTACAGGGTTCCCATGGAACGTAGCATCAGTTTGTGATGTCGCTCGTCTTTACATCGCATTGCGTCTAAGACAAGTTACAATTTTACGAGTTTCCCTTGAACCCAGCATCGGCTGGCGTGACATGGTGACGCAAGTTTTCAGAGTTGTTCTGACACACAGAATTACTAATTCAAGCTGATACTCTTGTTGTGGATTATTACTTTATCCTAAAAATTGGAAGGTGGCTGTCACCTTGTAGTCCACGGAGTCCTGCCTCACTCCTCCTCTGTGGAAGGAAATCACTCCGCGTGGAAGTTCCCAACAACACGGTTCCATTCAAATGGAAAGTTTAAAAAATGTATTAAATATGAGGGACATGCAGTTAAACATTGCATGTCCCTCAGAGATATTTAATACATTTTTTAAACTTTGTGACTAAAATGGACGGATGGACTCCTTTTGATATTTGATATTTTATTACAAATAATAATAATAGTTGAGGAGATGGAGAGATCAGATTTGACAATTTAAGTCAGTTCTTAATGAAAGACTGTCATGTAGCTCTTTTTAGAAATCAATTGCTCCCCCGATTGTCCGTTCACACAAATATCACACAGTTCCAGAGACTCTAGGCATCATCACATCTACATCCCTTCATTTATTCACTCTATGACTTCGCCGATGGGCTCTGCATCTGAAATTGGACCCTTGAAATTTGTGTTTTATGCTTCCTCATTGAGAAACGCTTTTTAAACTAATTCAAACCTTGTCAAATAATAAAACCTCGACTTAAACAAAAAACTAGCCAGTACTCAGTACCCGTCTCTGGTTTACCTTTTCTAGTATTTAAATAGACTCTGCTCGGTTCTGCTCCTGCTCTGGGTTTAAAAAGCAGCAGAGCGAGTTGTGTTTTATGAGTTGTCGTGCAGAAGGTCACAACCGGGGACACTGTGATTGGCGTCCAGCGGAATGACGGAGAGATATGATCGAACGAGGAGGCCGCAGAGAGATGTAAGCAGTGTCACCAACGGGGCAGCTGCAAGGTCAAAAGTGCTTTATCTTACACACAAACACACACACACACACACACACACACACACACACACACACACACACACACACACACACACACACACACACACACACACACACACACACAGCCTTTAAAGGGTGTTGTCCTTCCTTTTGCCCTCTAGGCCTTGCCCCACCCCACCACCACCACTACCACTATCTTTCCTCTCTCCCCTCCCCCTGCTTTGTTATCCTCCCCAGCCCGCTCTCATCTCCTGGAATGATCTCTGCTCTCCCTCCATCTTAGGTGAATTGCTATTTGTGTGCTGTCGGGCTCTCGCTGCTATCACTCGGGCCAGCCAAACTAATGGCCTGTATCCCGTGTTTAATGGCACTATTATATCACCACGCTGGCTGCAGGCTATTATTGAAGGCCACAAAAGCCACCCAGAGTCCCTCCAGGTGCTAAATCTTTTTTTTTTATTTACTCATCGGCCTCTCTCCTTCCCTGTATTTCTATAAGTCTCTTTTCTATAAGTCGTTTTTCCTGCTCATCCCCTCAAAAAAGAGACTTCTTCCCATTTTGCGTTGTTGAGCTTCATACTTTCGAATTTTCTCTCCTTATTAACCTCCCTGCCCATTCGCTCTCTTCTTCCTGCTTGATTCCTCTCCCGTCCTTGATGCCCATGTTCCTCTTCACTTGTCATGCTTCTTTTCCTCCCCTCCTCCTTCATTCTCCTTTCTCTTCTCTCTCCTCTTCTTGAGTATGCAGACAGAAGAGGACACTTAGACCACTTAAATCGGACGCTGTCTCACATCCAAGAACTGTTAGTTGCACTTGTTTCATAAAGGAAAAGGTGCAAATGCTTTGGAATCGGACAAAGCCTGGGAATTATGCTGTATCTGCATCAACTGGTTGAAACAGGATTTGTTTTCTTCCCAGCAATCATTTGTCGTATTTATCGCCTTCCTGTTTAAATCTTTTCAGGCTGTCAGTCGTTGTACCAGTAGGGTGGGCTGAGCCTGGCTCTTAGCAAAATGAGATTGCAAATCCTGTGATTGAGAATAACACAGCCAGGAATAAAAGCTAAAAGTTATTAAACACATTTATTATTTTGTCGACGATTGGACTGGGCACAGATTGAACCCAGACTGCTCTGACTGGGCTCTTTGAGCACGTCACACAGACTGTATCAGACTGTCATGATATGGTCCGGATGGTGGAAGTTTGTCTCCAATAATGAAATGGCTTCTTACGTTGTCTGGTGTAAGGGCAGTATGTGTCCAAGATGGCTGTCGCAGCAAGTTGCAGTAGGGCTATAGGCATTGGGGTCTACAGCGGAAGGTCACGGCACAATCTGTACTCACTCAAATCAGCAAATCCAAAGTAAATGAAAAATAAAACTGATGTGCACACATACTGTAATTATAGGTAACCGACACACAACAAAGGTGAACAGTTTTAAAACTTCTCAGTGCGCGGCAACAGAATATAGCACAGTCGTGTAACCCCTCCATTGCATGGCTGCCATACTAATATTACATTGAGGCTGTGCCTTGGTGTTCTAGACTCTTATCACATTCTTGAGAATGAAGTTGACTGGGAGGACACACACACACACACACACACACACACACACACACAAACGTGCGCGCGCATCCAACCGACCTACTGCTGTCAATCCCAGTGACTTACAGACTTTCTGGCCGAGAGAAAAAGGAAAGTGAAAGCATTTCACAACATCCAGGACTGGTCCTAGGGGAGAAACACGACCCGAGCTCTCACAAAAAGAAAAGTCAGATGGGGATGGTGTGAATTCAGAAGGAGGGAGAAGAGAAAGTGAGGGTACAAAACAAACAAACATGGGGCAGTATTTAGACTGTGGAAGTACTGTACAAGAGAAGACTCGACCAACACTGCATGCTCACAGACTGCAGCTCACAGCTGGTGGCTGCAGAGCTGGAAGAGAGGGAGCGGAAATAGAGAAGACTAAAGCTGCGTTGCCACACAAACTACCTGCAGCTTTTTGTCCCAGGAACTTTTTTCAAGGAACTGAAAAGTTCCTACAGCCTCTTGTTCTCTGCGTTTCCACCGCAGTCTAAAGACCCCTGAAGATTATGCAAATTAGTGACAGCTGTTTTGACACTTAACTGCGAGTACTCGACCAATCAAAAATGTTCAGCGCTGCAAGCCCCACCCCCAAAGTTCCTGGACCTTTGAAAGTACTACCCCGTGAGCATGGCCTTTTTGGTTCCTGGGGCTTTGTCCCCGGAACTAAATTAAGACCCTGGTTCCTGCAGTGGAAACACACCTCCTAAGGTTCCTAGTTCCTGGGGAAGGTTCCTGTGGTAGAAACGCGGCTTAAAGGAGAGAGAACGACTGTGTGTGCGTGTGTGCGTGTGTGCGTGGGTGCGTGTGTGCGTGCGTGTGTGTGTGGGTGTGTGTGACGGCCAAGAAGCACTTTGCCTCACTTAAGGCTATATTAGCTAGATGCTATCATATTAGCTAGATGCTATCATATTAGCTAGATGCTAGATGCTATCTGAGAGAGGCAGAGAGGAGGAGGAAGAAAAAGGAAGTCATCTTCCATTCACTGGCTGATAAAGAACACCAACATGGAGGATGGTGCATTACCCGCTGCTGCTCAACACGCACTGCTAATTAGCTAACTTTCTGTAATTAGTAATATAGCCCAATAAGTGCCATTTTGGTGTGTGTGTGTGTGTGTGTGTGTGTGTGTGTGTGTGTGTGTGTGTGTGTGTGTGTGTGTGTGTGTGTGTGTGTGTGTGTGTGTGTTTTGCACATTCGGACCCGATAGCTCAACTGAGTCTCTGAAATCTGTGGGTGTTGCGGAGCTTTTTGGAGACTCTGCATCGTATGCGTCCTGACACAGACTGCCCCTGTCTCTTTCTGTTGCTCTTACGTCCATGTCTCACAACATCTGACAGCCCTCTACCCTCCCAAAATATCAATTGTCCCGGCTGTTGCCTAAATAACCCAGTAAACCGACCTGTTGGCCGGCGGCATGGTCTGGCGCTGGCGATTTTTAAAAATCTATTTATAGAAATCTACTCCGGTCATCTGCTCTGTAAAATAAGTTGGGAGAACAAGGCCTCTGGATTCGTTATTTTTATCACAAAGTGTCTGCCCTGCTTTTGTCGCTGCAAACAAGAGAGTAAATTACAAAGCAGCTGCAAGCAGGCTGTTCTTAATACACCATGGTATGATGTGTTTCAGCCCAACATTATTGTAAGCTGTAGGAGATGAATGACTACAGGCACTGAAAACAAAGCCAGTGAGACAAGACAGAGCGACACCTGGAGGCAGGTTGTTTGGGAAGTCTTCTGTGTTTATCTGTATTGACCAGACAGTATTGACGGACACTGGTGTGGTGACTGGGAACCCGCATGGACGTGCCGACGTACCAGTACTTGTACGCCTGTCTATAAAAAAAAGACAAAAAAACAACAACTAGGTTTTCACCCATATGTCATCAACTGTCTGAGAGAAGACCATGGAGTCTAATCCCCCCTTTGGTCGTCCTCGAGATTCCGCTCTCACCGCCTCTATGCCTCTGCCGTTCTTCCCTATCCAGCCGTTTCCAGTGTGAGCTTCCAGCCATCCTTTCTATTTGTTCTTGTCACTTATTTCGACTGGACGTTTATCGTTCTTTGCTGTTTTCTTCTATTCACCTCTTATTCTTTGACAGTTGTTTTTCTCGCCCCCCCTTTTTCCCCGCCATCATAATATTTGCATTTACTCTATCGATAGAAATACCTGTCTGTCTCTGGTCTGGGGCATCTCCGCAGAGGAATTTCCAGCGTTTGTGATGTGGTCTCACGTCAAACACTGCAGTTTCTCGGGCTGCAGGTTATTTCAGCTCATACAACGCTGTCTGAGGCTGAACTTTGTAGCTGGATTTTCACTGTGAAAGGAGGGGGGAGTTTGCAACGCTGGTGTACCTGTAAATGTCTAATTTGAGTCGAAAACAGCTGACAGAACTGGTCTCCATTTGTCTCCATCTTTTTGACAAATGTGACATATATATAATTTTCCGTGTTGTAGTGTGGTGTGTTGCGTGATGAATAAAGACTGTTTCTACTTCTTTCTTCTTCCTTTTCCTTCTCCACTGTGACTGCGAATGAACCAAACCACAAATTCCAAAAGCCACATGAGGTCACAGTTTTAGGTGCAGTGCAGAGAGTGTGCAGAGAACTCACTCATTTTCTTTTTAATTGCTCATCAGAAAACGTATTGATCAGCTTGATATGTTGCCATGCACTACTCACATCCGCTTTGGGGAGGACTCTGCATTTTATTTATAGGTGCTGTCCAATAGAATCAACCAATAACTGGCCAATGTGAGTCACATCTATTAGTATTAGCAAGTATGAATAACACCACTACACACGTGTGTTTGTACGTGTATGTATCTGACTGTTCATTATTCTGATATGAAACTGCTGCATCTGTCCCCCCACCCCCTACCAATATCCACAGAAAATACACTCCACAGATCACTGCCACGGAGCAGGACTTACTTAAGCTTGGGTCAACTGCACAAGATGTCAAGATGTTCTTCAGCCCTTGAGAGTAACATTTTCGAGCCGGTGTCTCCCAGTGATGTATTGGGGTTAATAAAAGTGCTTCATCTATATGCCAAATTATATTCCTCTCTTCTGCCCTCATAAAGTGGAGCCATACGTGGCTATGCAGCGAGCTTAATAGATTGTGCTACTAAGTCTACTAATTACCGCCACAATGCTATGATGTCACAATACAGACGGGGGGGGGGGGCAAGACAAGACACTATCTGTAACCAAAACATCAGGAAACAAGTGTCCTTTTTCTTTCTTCCCCTGGGCGGGAACATGGTATAGCCACTTGTAATGCCTTGATGCATATTCAGATGTGATTGCAAACTGCTTTCCCAATTACTGCCTGTTCTACTTGCCCCTGCCAGATTGAGTGTTGGCAAACGTCTGGCTGTTTCTCCTCCTCCCTCTCAGCAATCTCCGAAGGCCCCCCCCTTTCTTTTTTCCTGAGTGCTACAGCAGTGCACACATTGATTTTCTTCCGCTACTTTTCTGCCTTCTTCAAATGTCGAATGTTTCTGTTTGAAGGGACAACTACTCCCACTGCCGCTGACAAATGATCTCAGCTCAGCTCAGCCCAGTGTGGGCTTCATGAGCGAATCTGCTTTAAATGTGGAATTGCCCTGCGAGGGTTAATCGTAGCAACCTTTTTACGTGGGTGAGATTCTGCGTGAAGCTTGTTGCGCTGGTTTGAGCAGTAACATTGATTTCAAATGCTGCTTAATGTCAATTACTGTGTTTATCACGGGTGGGGACAGCAAGCTTTCATCCCCTGCAAGCTTTTAGACAGACGTATGTGTGTGTTTCTTTTCTCTTTTTCTGCTTGTTTTTTCTTTGTGAATCGCACACTTTGCAAAAGTGAGGAAAATTGATTGACCTATCATTCATTTAGTATCACCACACTTACTCCGGAATTTATATCCAGTCGTCTAGCCATCACAATGTGACCCTTGTCAAAGTCACTTCGATCCTTACGCTTGCCCATTTTTCCTGCTTCCAACACATCAACTTCAAGAACTGACCGTCACTTGCTGCCTAATGTATCCCTCCCTTGTAATGTTTTTGCTTTAAACACAATTTGGAAGGACTGAGTCACTGTACTTATGACGCACATTGTCTGACACATGGTGTGTTCATTCTCTGTGGAAGATTGATTTAATAGTTTACCATAGTCTGGAGTTAAAAGGAAATACAAAACACAATATATTTGAATACAGAAGTATTAAAAAATATAAAATGCATTTAATATAGGACACACTTCTAAGTGAATTGGAATAATGACAGAATTGCAATATTTCTCCAACTGGCACCTAATGATTATGATGGTGTCAATTCAGGGTGTACATGCCCATTCCCATCTCTTTTTTTCTTTATCTGACAGATATATCCTTCTCTTAAAGGCTGCATTACAATAGTAATGCAATTTCCTCATATTTCTAGAAAGCATTTATTTCTAAGCAATGAGTCTACCTGCCTGGTCATAATACCCATATTGTTAATGATTGTTTCTCAAATATTTCTTGAGTGTAAATATCTCATAGGAGCACCAATAGTGATCTTTCCAAGTATCTTTCCATTTATCAATTGCAAAAAAGTATTCATTTGACGTCTTTATATCGCCCAAGCCATACTGGTACTTCTCATACTTACCCTCTCTTCCCTTCTCCCAGTGTCTCTCCAGGACATCACCATGAGAAAGGCGTTCAGGAGCTCCACCATCCAGGACCAGCAGCTGTTTGACCGCGACACGCTGCCCGTCCCGCTGCAGGAGACCTTCGAGACCTGCGAGCAGCCTCCCCCCCTCAACATCCTCACCCCCTACAGGTTTGATACGGAATTCAAAACACCACACTATACGTTCTGGTTATAATGGCACCGTTCTTAATTGTTTCCTTCACTATTTATTATTATTATTATTATTTTTGTTTTTAGCTCTTTAAGATGACAATGTGTGCTTGTTTGTTTCCGCAAAACCCAGGTCCTGTTGTGTAGTTTGTTTAGTGCATCGACTTTGATGTGTTTGGCCTCCTCTTCAGGCCTGTTAGTTCCCTCCACAGAGCAGCTGCGGGGAGCTGAGCGATGGAACGAGCCAGCTGTAGATAAATAAGCCATGAAAAACTCTGCCTCTTCGCCCCTCTGTACCCGCAAACTCTCCCTCCCAACTCTCTTTATTTCCCCTGACATCTAACACCACCACAAGACCTATCTCACTGTGATAGTGTTGGCACGACCCAGCTGCTTGGAAATACTTAGGGTCCTGCATTCATGAGAGTCTGTGTGTGCTAGTGATCGCTTGTACAGGTCATTATCCTTCATAAGCCCTGTGGTTTTTTTTTTTTGGTTTTTTGTTGTTGTTTTTTGAGGCAGGCTGTTGCAAGTGTTCAATGTGGCCTTTTAGAGCCTGTTTGAGAGTGGGAACCTGCTTAATCCGGGCCTTGACACTGACCAGACACAGCAGAGAGGCAAGTGTGTGCGTCTGCCGGTCAACCTTTCGGCTCAGGAACAGGAAGTTGGCCACAGAAGCCCTGTTCCGCGCTCGCCTAATGCCACACATCAGCCTTGAACTGAGACCACTTTGAAATGGATGATTGAAAGCAGCCCAAGATATGGAACAAAAACGTACAGTGTAAGCTGGAACAACAGAACTACCCCGTCCTTTACTAGGGAACGCATTTTGTAATTAACGTCAATGTACAGTGTCAAAATGTAATACATTTGACTTCTATTATGTAATTACACCGTAATTTTTTTGTGCGGCATTTTATGATAACATGTCAAAATGTAATACATTTGTCCTTTTGGTAATAACACTGGCATTTCTGTATAAGCCTTCTAGGGCCATTTTGTCATTACTTCATAACATTTGCATTTTGAAATAACCTATTACATAATGTGGTATTGGTATTGCAGGGTCACAACTATTTATGATAGCTATGCAATAATTTAACACATCAAATGCTGTCTTCATTCATTTCTGTGTCACACTTAAACATAAACACAAACTTTCACTGGAAAGCCCACACAGACGGCAAAACTTATTACATATTGAGTCCCAGATGTTTATTACAAAATGTGGGTGTTACTACATAATAAAGGTCAGACATGTTACATTTTGGCAAGTTACAACAATATGTGGTGTTATTATGTAATTCATTGGATAGCTACAGAATATGTTCTAAATGGGCAGGTCGCAGCCCAGGGCCCCAAATGAGAAGTTTGTGTTCCTTAGCGTCCCCTTTATTTAAAGAATCAAGCCTCGCATGCAGACACCTGGCATGGACGGCATAGGAGTGATTGGCTAATAATCGCTGAATGGCTAGCCAAGCTGCTGGCACTGCTTTCAGACTGTTCCTATTTTCCTCAGTTCTCTCTCCTCCCTCCCTCCCTCCCTCTTTCCTTCTCTATCATCACTTCTCCTCTCCTGCCCTCTCTTCCTCTCCTGTCCCTTTTCTCCTCTCTTGCTTTGCATCCCAACAGGAGGTTGTCTGGAAAACCTCCTTGGGCTGTGACTTTTTCAGACCTACCCTGAACACAGCTGCTCTCGCTCTCGCTCTCATACAAAAATTAATACAGACATACGTGCGGACACCCCCCATTTACATACACAGAGGGAATATCATGCATAATTATTAACACAAAAACAAAACACTTCCCATCAGTAACACACACACACACACACACACACACACACACACAGACACACACACACACACACTTACACAGCCTCTCCATCTACTGTACCCACGATTCCTACTCTATCAGGATCCTTTTTCCTGTGTTGTGATGCATATCATTAAACTTCTCTTCACTTTTTTTTAAAGACTTTCTATTTCATCTTTTCCCGTCCAGCTCGTGGTCATGGCACGCTGAGGTCTTATTAGCATGACTTATATTAAGGATAACAGTGTGATTAAATTTGTGAGGCATTTTTGTTTGAGCAATGCATGAATAAAGCCAAAGCAGTGTCTGTGTTTGATCTGAAACACACTACGTACGACTGGATTCTGCCGAAAACAAAAACACACTCAGTTTAACCCAATTATAATTTCAGATGGCACAAAGGCTGCCGAGTTTAAGCCGTCACTTATCGTGCTCATGTAAATTTTTCAGTAAATAATAAATGAGGTTGATAAAGAAACAGACAGAAATACTCCTTTCCCACTGCGCCAATAACCCTGTAACACCGTTCATCATTTCATTATCAGAGGTTTTAATCCTCCTCAGATCGGCTCTGATGTGAACAGGACACCCGGGTTGAGCCGCTAATTTAGGTCCATTTACCTGGGCGATGCAACGCCTGTTGAAGTTCCGGACGTTGGCTTGTTAAAAGATAGGAATATCTGTCTATCATTCCATCATTTGATATCCCATTTAGAATCCAAAATCAAACTCAGAAGTTATTGAATTTTTTTCTGCATGGGGGACCATGAAATGTTTTGAGTGTGGGGATCCGAGTCACTCTGGCATCGCCCCAAGCCAGTCCCTGCTCCCCGCACTGGCGGCATGGATACTCCATGCTGCTTCTACTGTAGCGTTAGGTCGTTCATCAACGATCCGATTGTTTTGAACAGCTCAAAAAATAACATTTTTTCGCCAAGTTCTACAGTTTTATGTCGTTGTTTGTTTAAGTTGCGGTCTCCTCAACTGTTTTGTTCCCAATCACACTGGCACCATGTGAGACGTGTTCGTGACAACAGAAAAAAACAGCATTTCTCCTGGAAATTGGATGTCAGTCGCCGATTTTGGTGTGAAAATGGTAAAAGATATTGATGTGGCCATTTACAAGACTTATGCCACTTATAAGGAGGTTAAAGGACATATCTGGGCAGGATATGAGGATATTTTTGTCCTATAATCAATTTCCTTGTCACTTTTAAGAGATAGCTATCCCCTGTTATGCCCCCCCCCTTTACTTTTATCGCCATGGCGCTAGTTCAGGAGAGACCACCAAGTGCCATCCCATTTTATCAATTCCACTGAGGGAGAGGAAGATGGAGAGGATGGGGGTTGAGAGGGAGTGGATGGTGATGAAGGGCATTAGCTTTGATTCACGACATGTGGTAAACAGAGATGTAAGACTGTCATGTCTCCCATGCACTTATAATTTTTTTTTATGGGAAGTCAAACACAAGCCACTGCCGGTCATCAGACACCAAAGCAGCCTTATGGATCTGCCAGCATACAGCCTTGTTACTCCTGTATTACAATAAATACAATACAATACAATACAATAAATATTTCAATTCAGAAAAAATCTTTTTTTTTTTCTTCATAGTGCTTATGTCCATTGGAGGGGACTTTTTTCAAGTTGTCATTCTATTGAAGACATGAAGCGATATTTCTGCTCATGAAATTGAATCAGAAGTCTCCCTATAATGTGAGGATTGCCCTGAGAATCATCTCTCCAGTCTACATGTGCTTTTCCGCTAACTGCCTATTCTCCCCCTGCTATAAAACCTCGGCAAGCAGCTCAGAACTCCATCGTATGGCTCAAATGGCTGAAGGACAAAATTAGTTTTGGGTAAAGAACATCTAATATAACCAAACCTTTTTTTTTTTTGTGCTTAATACAGCCTCAAAGTGAAGATATTATGTTTACAGCATTAACAGCCATTTGATAGAATAAAAAAAAAACAAAAACAAAAAAAAAACAGCTTGGCAAATTCTGGATTTTTGAGCCTCAAACGTCAATATTTACTTTTCCTTGTTCCTGTTCCCACTCCATAGGGACGATGGGAAGGAAGGGCTCAAGTTCTACACCAACCCCTCCTACTTCTTTGACCTGTGGAGAGAGAAAATGCTCCAGGACACAGAGGACAAGAGGAAGGAGAGGAGGAAACAGAAGGTAAGGCTGCACACTCTCCCATTGGCCACCGCTCCTGCCACTTACTTATCTCGCTCTTCTGATTGGAGGAGTGTTTTTGAAGCCTCATCTGTTCACTGTCGGTGTAGTGCAGCAGGGTGAAGGAGCAGAATAGACGCAGTTTGATCTCGCACAATAGGAACGCGTTCACCTTGGCAATGGATCCATCGATCTATCGCTCCTGCTCGGGTGAGACTCAAAATGAGAAGTACATTTGTTGCCCTAATATTTAGGCATGGTGTCTTCTAGTTCGGGCTCGAACATGAATTAACCATGGCATGCACACAGAGTAATCAACTCTTCCTCTAGTCAACATTCTCTGTTCTCTGTTGACTGGTTGTTAAATCGAATTAAAGGGAGCATCTGTTCTCCCCGTGCTCCCTCATCTCACAGGAAGCCTTTTCAATTGCCTGTTTGGCTCCAATGCAAACGTGCACACTCTCACACACACGCACAGAGCCTTACGAGGAAGTTCTGAGATCAAACAATCTCACTAGCATTGCTTGTTGTATACCTAGTGTTTTTACACAGCCACTAAATCAAAAGCAAGAGCTCAAACACATCCTCAGAGTACCCGCCTTCCGCCAATCCTCCTGAACCTGGAGGTCTCCAACCCCGAGCACCAGGGGTCTCGGCGGTATTCTAATCAGCTCCAACTTGTGGATCCATGTGTGGGAAGCAGGGTGAGTCCAATGCTCGACCCCCTCCAAGCAGTGGGGCAGCAACTCCCGCTGCGGGAACCCTATGAGCCAATGAGGAACAGCATTTCCCACTGAGGTTTCCCACGATTGAGGGCTATATAATTTTACTGGGTTGGGGGTTTTTAACGGTTTTGGGGTGTGTGTGTGTGTGTGTGTGTGTGTGTGTGTGTGTGTGTGTGTGTGTGTGTGTGTGTGTGTGTGTGTGTGTGTGTGTGTGTGTGTGTGTGTGTGTGTGTGTGTGTGTGTGTGTGTGTGTAATACTTTAAAGTGAAAAGTTGAGTGCTGGAAGGTGAGTCACTGTGAGAAATATTAGAGCCATTAGTTAAGGCTTCTTAAAGTGTCCTCAGTTCCTTGCAGGTTCAATTCAAGTCAGTTATGTTGTAAAACCAAATTTCAGTCAGTATAGGACTTGGAACAATGACTCCAATGTCATAGTGTAGACCAGGGGTTCCTAACCTTTTTTTTAAGGGCATAGTAATGGCTGTTGTTACCATTTAAAATACTCATGTGGGTATCTGAACCAATAATTGACTATTAAGAAACGTATTGCATCTTCCACCTCAGGACACTCCAGATAGGGAATCACTGGTGGAGACGGACCTCATCCATTTCATGTCGATACAAGCGTAATTACTTGGAGCTCACAGCGATGCCATCCTAAATGAAGACCCAGAGTGGGCTCAGATCATATAAAAGCCCTGTTCATTTCCTCCTCCTTCCAGCACGCTGGAAGCCAGACAGACCCAGAGAAAAGAGCTCTTGAAGAAATACTGGGGAAACCAAGTTGGATTAGTATAATTACTTACACATGTTTTGTTGGTTTGAGTTGCCACCACAGAGGGTGGGAGGGGTCTGTGGTAAGATCAGGACCCAAAACAGAGCAGAGAGTTTAAGAGTTTTTGCTCTGTGTGTGCATCATCAGTCAAACATAAGATGATGCCAGTAAACCCTCAGCGTGGCCACATCCACTTCATACACCAACCAACGCCATCCTACATTGTGTTTAAAAAGTGTGTGTCTGCCTGTCATTCATGTTCTGAAGGTCTCTCTGAATCAACCCAATCCCAATCCATCCACCCAGATTTCCAATATCTGAAACGCAAATATCCCTAACCACGCACACGTGTGTGTGTGTGTGTGTGTGTGTGTGTGTGTGTGGGTGTGTGGGTGTGTGGGTGGGTGGGTGGGGTGGGTGGGTGGGGGGTGGGGGGGGGGGGGGGGGGGGGTGTGGGGGTGTGTGTGTGTGTGTGTCATTCAAAAAGTGTATATATTTTTTTTTAATATTCAAATTTCGCTCCTGCAGCCCTAACACACATACACATTAGTAGCTAGTGATGAATGGAAAGCAGCGCAGGGCGGAAGGCAGGCAGATCAACCTCCTGTGTGTTAATCTCATTAGCTCTTGTGTTAGCATCACTCTCCGTGGATTACTCCAGCGCTACACCATGCAGTGAGCCAGAGCCGAGCCAGAGAGGAAGAAGCACAGGACAGTACTGAGACAGGCCGGGGGGGGAGGGGGAGATCTCAAAGAGTCTGAAGAACGTTAAGGCCACTGTTATGCGCTGTTGTGCGTTGCTGTGTGTGCCATTCATTATCTCCTACAGCAGAGCGATAACCAATAATCCTCCCTTTATTCATAACATTATTATTGCACTTTTGGGGAAAAATCTATGCCCCTATCTGCCAAAAAAGTCAGCTGAGGATACATCTCAAAGAGACCAGTTATAGACCACAACAGGACATTTTTAGCACAACAGGACTCATCTGTCTACTCTCTCTCTCTCTCTCTCTCTCTCTCGCTCTCGCTCTCTCTCTCTCACACACAAGCAGTGATCACAAAGATCCCATAAGAATCCCATTATTGCAGCTCCCAGACACAACTTTACGGTGTCAAATTACAACCTCCTGCACCCACGGTCCCCCGACTATCGAACCAATCCTTTTTGCGTCTCCCACACGCCCCCACCCTTTCTGCAGTTGCCACGGCAACTGTCAGGGTCCCTCACAGGGGATGGAGACAGTGGTCTCAAAGTGGCGAGGTGTATATTCAGACCAGGCCCTGCTCTGGGCCGTGTCAGCGGCACACATCATGGACTGCAGATAGTGAATAGCTTCCACTTCCTGGACTGAAAAGATACCAAACCTTTGCTTGAACTTAAATTGGTCTTTCACAAACACTGATGACTCACAGCTGCACTGAGAAATGTAGAAATGTACTGTACTGAAATATTGTTTATACAGAGAGAAGTGTTATAGCAACAGGTATTTCAAGATAAAAATAGGTTAATAATCAATCACCCTCTTCCTCCCCGTGGCACTGCTGTGCTGCTCTTCCTTTCTCAAGGCAGAGTGCGTATGCGGGGGCCTAGTCAGTGTGGGTAAATACTAAAATAAGCTTCCTAGTGTAAGGGAACGGGCGCTCGTTGGGAAGACAGTTTCTCACAGTTTCTTTCCAAAGCAATCAAAAGTTGCAAATTTGTCTTAATGATTGTGGATTTAGCCAATGTTTGGCCCATACGTCGTCATACAGCGAACAGGGTAAAGTGCAGACTTCGGCATTCCCTGTAGCATCTCTCTCTCTCTCTCTTTCTCTCTCTCTCTCTCTCTCTCTCTCTCTCTCTCTCTCTCTCTCTCTCTCTCGCTCTCTCTCTCTCTCTCCCCCTCCCTACCCTGTTCTTCTCCTCCTCTCCACTGTTGTGCCTTTACTCTGGTCTGTGCTTTTGTCCGACTCTGTGCAGCTGGAAATTCCGTATCATGTGTGTCCGGAGGGCCTCGTAAGAGCCCCCTCCGAGCCCCCTCCTCCCTTCCTCAGCCCCCCAGAGGTAAGACCTCTGCATCCCTCTGGACCAGCTCTGAACACCCTCCTCCTCACACACCCCAAACACCCTCTACTCCCCTGGTTGGCTCTGGGTTTTTGCTCTGTGAACTCACTAATCCTTCACTAACGACCCTCGTGTACGTACTCTTTGCATCCAAGTTCTACAAGAGAAATCCTAAAAACATATATGTTTTTATTTCTTCCCAAACTTAGCAAATAAATAAATGGTAGAAATACTAGAAGTCCTCATCCAAGATTCCTCATACTGTACTGCATAGTGAGCAGTATTGGCTAAATAGTGCAATGGCAAAGAATACACAAAGTCTGGGATGCAGCCACTCGGTGCATACTGACAGTAAGGCCACTCAGACCTTCTTTTGGGAACATTTGGGTTGACTGCATATGGCTTGGTGATGGCTGTCCTGTAGAAAAAAACCTAACACCATTAACTTCCTCATAACCTCTCCAACTCTTGTGTTGAGTCAGGATTGTGGATCACATTTTTCTTTTCTCCTGTTACATTGGTCATTACATGCTGCAAGTACAAGTCTACTGAACTGGCAGTGAAGGTTTCCGCTGCATTTGATGATTCTGCTCCATTCACGTGCTCTGGGTCAGAGATATACTGTAGTTCAGCGCTTTGTCCTCAGCCCCAAGTGTACAGGCTGTTGCAGCTAGAAGATAGCAAGCAATAGAATGATAATGCAGTCCCATACAAAAAAAAAAAATTGATTGCACACCTAAACTTTGACACAGAGGCTAATCTGGACACTGTAATTCCCAGATGATTATCTTGCTGTAATTAACCTCATCGGAAAAACATAAGCCTGACATAATTACGCCACAAATGTGTACAGCCCAAATTCATCCAATTTAGTGGTGGTCGGAATATTGTCTGTGCGTGTCTGTATTGTCTATATTGTTGCCCTTGTATTATATATATATTGTATTGCAGATTAGCATATATACTTGTCAAGTTAAACAATGGGATTTGAAAAAAATGGAGATGGAATATCGGCGCATTGAATATTGGCCCAAGCCTAGTGGGTTACCAAGGGCCTCCTGTGGGAGAGGGGGATTAGCGTGTGTGGGGGGGGGGTAATTTGCACCGGGCCATAGCTGGAGTTCTGCTGACTGTAAAACAGTCCATACACACCCACAAACATACAATGCTATGGCCACAACCGCTCATGTGCACACACACACACACACACACACACACACACACACACACACACACACACACACACACACACACACGTGTAGAAAGCTATGTGCCAATGTGAGTGCGAGGGCAGATACCCACAGTGGTATGCATTCCCCATGCAAACACATAAATCCATAAATAGTGCACGAGAGCACACATACTTAAGCTCGCAGTGCTTACCCAGCGGGATGCACACGCCGCCACTGTGGCTCCATTCACATGAAGGATGAGCACCTCATTGGGGCACGCATTCCTGTGAAATTAGCTTCATTTATAAAGGGAGTGACACACACACACACACACACACACACACACACACACAGACACTTAATTTGTTCTCAGTCACAGACAATCTTGTAGAATGTCTCATATTACTGCTGCTTTTTTTTTTTTTCTGGTGCAGCACCAGTAGCTATACAGAAATATAAAAACGAGGACGGCCTGCTACAGCATCCGACCAAAGCAATTTCTCGACTTGCAGGTGTGAAGGGGTTCTTTGGTGTGCTGTCCACTATGGCTGAAAAAACACTCTGGGGAAAACACTTTTATTTACATAATAATAATAATCATAATTAAAAAAAAAAAAATACAGTATGAACTTGTGGCTGGAAATTCACCACACAACAGTAAATATTCAAAAATCTTGTATTTAACAAGATTCTAAATTCTCTCTGCAGTGATTTGCTCAACAACTTTGTTCAGACTGAACTGCGTCCACCCAGGGTCCTCTATGGAGTTCTTTCTTCCCTCTATGTAGTTCTTTATTATGAATATTATTATTTTATTTCAACAACATAAATAACAAGGTGAGAATCCAGGAGAAAACCTGGATTGATGGTAAACCCTTAATGTAAGTTACAATATTAAAAAATTGGTAGTTTTTTTTCAGTTCTGCTTGTTTGATGTTTCAAGGATTGCAGGAGTACGTTCATCACACTCTCATGGAAGTATTATCAAGATAAAGATTATTCTTCAAATTTAAAGCCCTAAAGTGGTCTTTCTTTTTTGTGGACGGCAGCATTTTCCTGAAGCAGGGGACGACAAATTGAAATTTCACAGGCGATGGGGAAAATTTACTGCTGTCTCATAATGGAATGACTTTTCAAAAAATATATTATTTATTTTCCTTAAATGTATGAGCGCAGTATGAAGGGGAAGTCACATTACAAAGTCTGACTGAGGCACGCGCCCGAGTCGAAGCATCTGAGTCTCGTGCCAGTGCCTCGGTGGCTCATCAGCCCTGATGATCCGCAATGAATCAGACAAAATCAATGTGGGTTAGCATTAGGATCTGCCTCCCCCACCCTCACCTCAGTAGGTGAGTGGGTGGGAACAGTCCACATCAGTTAGCCGGGGCCGGAGCAGATCCTTTCCCCGACACCACGTCAGAACGCTCCCGCCTCTGCAGACAGCCTGTCAACACACACACACACACACACACACACACACACACACACAGTTTGAGATGAACGCATGCCAGTTTCCGCAGATATTTTTTTAAGGGGGGAAAAACACTGGAAGAAAATGGAAGAAATGCCTTCACGTGGTTGTGCACACATACACACGCAGAAACAAACACTCACACGCCATCTGCATGGGTTTTTTTCTCCGAATCCTACTAATGGCGATAGTTTTGTTCATCTGTTCCATGCTGATGGTTAGGGTTAGTCAGAGATCTAGATGTCGCCGGGAACAAATAGGAGGAGAGGGGAGAAAACTACATGTTGAACACCTTTTAACAAACCACACTTTGCACAATTGCAATTTTACCTTGGCCACCAATCAAGATAAAATAACTAACGAGTAAAATTGGAAAAGACACAAACACACATGTTGTTATTTAGAAACGTTGTACTGGATTGTTATTGTCAGCACTGTGTATTACATTATTATTTAGGTGTATATATATTTCCAGTCTTTAGAAATGCGTAGAAATCAGATGCTTAGAAAGAAGATCTATGTTGGGTTAAACATCATGTCTCCCCCCCTTGTTCGTTTTTGTTTTTTTTGTGCTAAAATCAGTTTTTCCCCACGGCAACTTAGTTTCCGCTGTGTGTTTTTGCATGATTCACGGGGCAAGGGCTGTCGGAGGTGTGATAGTACGCGTCTAGAAATACACTTCTTTCAGTCCCACCCTGGGTTCCAGTCCCATCGTTGTCTTTCCACCACTTTGTCTTCCCTCTGTGAGCTTGAAACGCTGCGTCCTCTCCCCCCGCATTGTGAAATTTCCCCATCTGTCCACGCTGCCGTTCTGTTTTCTCTTTAACAGCACTTTTTCTTTTTTCCTCTCCTCATTGTCCCGCTTGGTCTCTCACCACCCGCCCCCTCACCCCATCCCTTGTGTTTTGTCCCTGTTTACCGTGCGCAGCCGTGCTGTGCCGAGTCCTGTGCCCTGTTAATTTTGTGCCCTCCTCCCCTTCCCCGATGCTTCTCCTGTGTTTTTTGTTCTTTTCTTTTTGTTCTTGTAGTTGCAGGACTCCCGCATGTTTGATCAGGTCTATAGGTACTTAGACCTTCCAGGGCAGGTATGTGAAACCACCGCCATCTTCTCAAAGTGTGTGTGTGTGTGTGTGTGTGTGTGTGTGTGTGTGTGTGTGTGTGTGTGTGTGTGTGTGTGTGTGTGTGTGTGTGTGTGTGTGTGTGTGTGTGTGTGTGTGTGTGTGTGTGTGTGTGTGTGTGTGTGTGTGTAAAATACAGCAGCTAACTGGTCAGTGTACATGAAGCTCTACAGCATGTCAAGGTTAAAAGTGACGTTACGGTCTGCGTTTCAGGGTTGTGATCTTTGCGATAGCTCTGTAACTCATCTTGATTACGCTAAATTGTTTGCTTGTTTATCTGTAAGTATAGTGCCTTTTATCTTACTTTTTTTGCTCGCGAAAATGTAAGGTTAGAAGAAAGTGAGATAAACACCGTTCCCACTTCACTACTCTCTGGACTAGACTTTTTTCATGTATCTGCAGAGCTGTAGAGTTTTTCTTACTGATCTGCCGTGTGCTTAGTCTATTCAGAGAGCTCAATACACCATCTATGTAAATATTCCATATTGCTGGGTTTAAAATTGCTGTTGTCGCTATGACTACCGCTGCTGAGGACGAGTGTCAGAATGTGTGTGATGTATGTACTGTTAAATTGTATGACCTCTTCAGATGACGTAATTGTCGTAGACTTTCACATCTTGTGAGCAGTGTAAATATCTCAACACTGAATTTGGAAGTGTCAGAGTGTTGTGAGATAGGCACAAAGTGTGTGTGTCTGTCTGTCTGTCTGTCTGTCTGTCTGTCTGTCTGTCTGTCTGTCTGTCTGTCTGTCTGTCTGTGTGTGTGTGTGTGTGTGTGTGTGTGTGTGTGTGTAGGCCGGCGGGATTGTGAGATGCTAGTCTTGCTCACCCTCGCGTTCAGTCCCCCTTTCCGAAATGTTTAACTAGAATTCTGTCCTTATCTTCTTCCTCTGTGTGAGTAAAATTTCCCCCAAAAAAGGAGCTAATCTGTGTTCTGTTTTCTCCCTTCTTCCGTTACACACACCAACCTTTCTCATTTATTGCGCTCCATCCCTAAACATTTTCGCACCCTGCATGTTGGCGCCCGCTGTCCCTCACCTTCCCTTTCCCTGCACTTTCTCGCTCTGCTACTCATCCGCCTCATCTTTCGACTCCTTCCCGTGAAGCTGAAGGCCGTCGATCGTCCCCACGAGACAGAGAAGGTACCACGGGTGCCGCACGACCGCAAGAAGGAGTGGCAGAAGTTGGCGCTGGGAGCCGAGCTCGCTCAGGAGGAACCTGAGGAGAAACTGAGAGAGGCTAACGACTCGGCTGTCTACCACGACAGCAGGTGGGTGTCCCCAAACACTAGCCAGCTCCTCCCAGTGTTTAGTTGTATTTATATTTACGCTTCATGGTTTATGTAATAGACTCAATATAACCAATAGAAAATGAAAGTTATGGACTCAATACAACCAATAGAAAATGAGATTCTAGGTTATAATATAAGATATAACCAATAGAAAAAAAAAGTTCATTGATTTCAATTGGCAATTTCTGTATAATGAGTACCACAGGGTTATGAAGTACTATAAATGAATGGTCATTACTTCTATTTATCTTGAAATACCACTACATAGCTTTCTTCTCGTCAATACAAATGTGCTCCTCATCAGAGAGGCAAGGTTTGCGACGTCAAGGACAACCTCAACCTACTCATACGGCCTTTAACAAAGAGCCACATTTAGTGACAAGCAGCAGATGAGGTGGGACTAAAAGTGTTTCTCATGGCGCAGGGCTCCGCTGTACATGGAACACATGGACGGGCCCTTCTCGCTGGCCGCACTGCCCTACAGCCAGATGAATGAGCTGCTGAACCGCACCGGGGACCGCATGTACTCGCGACCCCACGACCCCCCGCCGCCCCCGCCCATGCACCCGCTGGGAGACATCAAGCCGCCCTCTATGATCAGGTATCTATCAGTGGTCATACCCAGTAATGTGTACGTCAAATAGACGAAGTGTACCTAAAATGCGATGTGGGTGTTAAGCGCAGCTGTGCAGCAGCCGCACGTATCAGAGCGTGAATGCTTCTTCCCACCTCCGACATCAAACGCTCTCCTTGTGGACCTTGAGGTAAACAATAACATCCATCACATCCAACACGTCCAGACTCGTGAGAAGGGCCCATCTGACCGCTTCATCTTACTCAAGAGGCAAATAGTCAGTGCAAAATGTGGCAGGTTGGCAGGGCTGTGGCAGGTTGTGGCAGGTTGGCATAGATAGATAGATAGATCCAGCAGCACCCAGCAACAAAATAGATAAAATAATAATTAAGCAATAAAGAAATACAATGCAAAATATGAAAAAAGAAAATGGCAATATATGTAAAAATTGGAAAATATGCAATAAACCTTAACTGAAACCTAACCAAACCTAAAAAATAACAGAAAAACTATTTTTAAAATGACCCAAAAAATTTAAGGTCATGTCCAAAAATGAAACATACGGTCCTATAAAAATATACGATCATATACTTTGATGAATATCACAAATACCTTGATATCGGTGATTTGACGATATTTTGGTGAAGGCTATTAAAATCTAATGCAGTCATAAAGACAACATTCAACTACACAATATCCCAATAACCAAAACCCTAGAAATAGCCGGAGACCAACAAACCCAAGCTTACGAAGTTAACTAAAATCCCAAATTATATCTCATAACACAACATTTATTTTAAATTGAGTCCTACAATTTTACAACTTGTAAAATTAAACTGAATTGCAACAATAACCGCTTATGTAGTATTGTTGATGAAAAAGTCCATTTAGCATATTACTTCTATTATCCAATACTATTACTTATCTCGATCCAACTACTGCATTTGTTTGTGGTGCTTTTTATTTTCTTTCACCCCAATGGTGAAAACAAGGATTTTGCACTTAAAGTGTTGGCTTGTGAGGGATAGCCAGAGGAGTGGTGAGGGGTAAGAAAGGGAGGGAAGCCAGGGCGAAGCGCTGGATCAATGAGGCGTTGCGGCCAGCTCAGGGATTTGAGGCTGCTTTCTGCTGCGGTCTGAAGCGGCACTTTGTTTTTTTTATCACTCTGTGAGAAGAAGCAGTCAAGCCCCGTAGCTGTAGCTGGAGAATTATCTCATTGATTTTTTTTAACGGCCTCGGAGCAATGTTCTCCTCACTCGCAGTTTCTATCATTCCTTGTCTCCAAATCTTGTTTATGTATTTCTTCCACTACCTTCTCCAACCTTTGGCTTTGCCATCTGTCACTTCAACCTTTTACACCATCTTATTTCTGCTCTCTGTTTTCTAGTTTGCTTTTTGGCTTTCCGCTCTTGTAATCCATCTGGCTCAGTTGGCAATGGGTTGTGATCGTTGAATCTAGATAAAGTGGGGAATCGCGGTGCACCTCCTCAACCGGCTTTGTACACAAACTGCCTCAAGGGAGCCCAGAGGTGAACCCCCCCCCCCCCCCCCAAAAAAAAACGAACCGATCCCTCAGCCGCCCCCGCTCAGATTTTCTTTTTTTTCTGAAGTCTGAAGCTATTTTCTTTGTAGGAAGAGCTGATTGTAAATACGTCGGGGTCTCGTGCTCTGATGGACTGATTTGTGGTGACTATGTGGTTAGTTTTTTTTTAATGCTGAAATCATCAAATTATTTTCTAACCGTGTGAAATTCAACAATGTCCACACTTTTTCCCCCGAAATGGGCAGATACACTCAACTTGGTCTGTGCTGCTCGGTGCTTCTGTGGGGACCGTCTTGATCCGGAAGAGAGTAGAGTCGATGGATTCCAACTTTATTAGTTCTAAAGAGCTTCTACAGAGACTGTTTGTCTCTGGCCAGTGTTTAAAAATGTAATCCAGTCTCATGAGCACTGTTTACTCCAATGCTGCTGATGCAAACTCAGTTTGAGACCTACCTTAGATTGTCTTCTATTTGAATTGCTTGAACTCACTTACTGACTCTTACTGACAACTGACTCTGAGTAGTCCTCAGAGAGAGAGAGGAGAAAGATGAGCTAAAAATGCCCTGTTGTGTTCTATAACTGGTCTCTTTGAGATGTATCCTCAGTTGACTTCTTGGCAGATAGGGGCATAGATTTTTTTTTTTCCCCCAAAGGTGCAATAAGGGATGTGATGAATAGAGAGAAGGTTATAGGTTATTGCTCTGCAAACTGTTTGAATGGAACTTTAAACAAGTCTCTCACTCTCGCCCCCCCGCCCTCCCTCAGCTCCAGTTCAGGATATTCCGACAGCAGACCTCAGTCTCCCGCTCGGACCGCCGGCCTCAACTCCGGCACTCCCCCTCTGCCTCCTCCTCTGCCCCCGCCTCCTCCCCCCTTACCTTCCACAGGCTCAGGCCTGCGGGGCACCCCTCCTCCCCCCATCCCTCCCCTGCCGATCCAGCAGCAGCCCCCGGCCATCCCCCCTCCGCCCGCCCCTCTCCAGATCGCCCCTGGGGTCCTGCACCCCGCTCCACCCCCCGTGGCCCCCCCAATGCACTCCTCTCCGGCCCGTCTCCAGCAGGTCATGGACAAGGGCCTGCCACTGGGCCTGTCTGGCCAGCCGGACGGCGCCGCCCTGCCGCCTCCCCCACCACCGCCCCCACTGCCCCTTCCCGGGGCGCGAAGCTCCTCCCCCTGCCCCCCGGGCGCGCCCCCTGTCCCCTCCTTCCCATCTGCGGGTGCGATGGCCTCGCCCATGCCGCACACCTCCGGCCACGAGGCGGGGTCCAAGAGACACCACCCTGCCAGTCTGCCGCCCATCAGCGACGCTCGCAGCGTCCTGCTGGAGGCCATTCGAAAAGGTGAGTTTCCATAAAATAATTCCGTCGTTTGTTGTCTTGCACTGATATCATCATAAAATGAAGACATCATGATGTGTTGAAGCACTGTAAGTGGTCAAAGTTAATGCTTTTCAGAGGATTTGACCTAAAAGTGCCCACAATATGTCATACGCTACCGAATAGATCAATGAATCAATTCATTGACAGGAAATGTGGAATATATAAGCACATTTCAACAAATATTTCAATATGTATGTAACTGTTAAATTCCGTATGATTGTGTGCAGGTTCTTTAATAAACCCTTCGATGCAATGATTTTCATGAGCACTTTGTTCAGCGTTTGCAGAATTAATCTGAATAAAGCTAGGTTTATACTTGCCCCAAGCGTGAGGGCGCGAGGGAGTGTGCGCCCCAAATTACGTCACCACGGGGTGCCGCCATGGCGCATTGGGACCAGCACAATGTCTTTGAAGGGCTGTTCCCTGGAAATGCATTGAAAGCGATGGCAGATTTTATTTCTTAATATGTTAGACAACATTGATCCGCAGTACAAGTCAGATGTCAAATTCAAAATCGACCAATTACTTTTTGACGGGGAGACAAAATACTAAATGCAAACAGCTCACCCAGGTTTGGGTATTTTATTCTAAATTAACAGGGTCGTTGTAAAGTTCAGTTTACAAATTAAAGGTAATGTTTGTATCAGTATTTATGTGCAGTTTCTTTTTAGAGAGTTTTGCAATGAGGGAGAATAATTACACATTGTGTAATACATTGTGTTCAGTAAGTTCCTCTGTAATAAAATGCTGAGCAGGACATAACTTCAACCCTCCTCTGCTGTCTCTGCATGGAACGGGCTGACAGACCAGCACCTTTCCTCCTTGTCAGTGCTTTTGTCAGTTCAACCACCATGAACAGCAATTCCTCCTCGGCACAAACTCCGATTCTGTGCATGCAGCCATGTTTGCGCGCTGTCTAGCACTCTTCTTCTATAACTACTTCCTGCTCCACATGGTACTTTCTCTCTACTGCCACCCTTGGTTTCTGAGAATACTACAACGGAGAATGTGCCAGCTCTCAACGCTCTGCGCAGGCCGTGCGTGATGCCGCGCCCCTCCCATTTTAAAGTACAACTAGGGCTTCTCCCCTGCGGGGCTGGAGGTAGTCAGCTTCTCACATTCTGTCCCACAGCGTAGATGCAGCTAGTAGATGCATTTTAAACTTGTTGAAACAAACAAACAAATTCTAAGCAGCATCCGGCCAGGAGGAAATAAATCACAATAAAATGGGTTCATGTTAATGCCAACGATGGGAAAATGTCAGCCGGGAGAAGGTATAATGTGTGTGTGTGTGTGTGTGTGTGTGTGTGTGTGTGTGTGTGTGTGTGTGTGTGTGTGTGTGTGTGTGTGTGTGTGTGTGTGTGTGTGTGTGTGTGTGTGTGTGTAGGCATCCAGCTGCGGAAGGTGGAGGAGCAGCGGGAGCAGGAGGCGAAGCACAAGCGCGTGGGCAACGACGTGGCCACCATCCTGTCGCGCCGCATTGCTGTGGAGTACTCAGACTCCGAGGATGAGTCCGAGTTCGACGAAGGAGACTGGATGGAGTGACACCACCAGGACCTCAACTCCACCACCACCTTCATCGTCACCACCGTCAGCGGAACCCCTCATATCTTTTTTTTTTTTTTATCCTTGTCTCTGTTCTGTCTCCATTCCAGCATCCGCAGTTCAACCTTGTTTCTTCCGCTGCTTTGTTTTGTTCCGTTTTTTCATTCAAAATGAAGCCTCATACATGTTCGACTGTTCTGTGGGGGGGAAAAAACTTTTTTTTTAAGGATCACTTGGTTTTTATTTCTTACATGTTCAACGATGTTGTGTGTCGATGTGGGGGGGGGGGGGAGGGACACAGAAAGACCAAGAAGGAAAAAGGTGATGTGTCGCACCTATCTTTTAGTTCTCATCTACAACTTTGCCACCTGTGGGTTGAAAGTGTTTCTTGAATGGATGCCGATTTTATTTTACCGTCATTTTATTTACCTTTTTTTCTAACAAAACACTTGGCCAGTAAACGCCAATACAGAAGACTTTGAGAATGGCTCCCGCTGTGTACATTGGCTGCAAGTTTTTTTTTTTTTTGCTTTGTTGTCTTTTTATTTTTATTTTTTATTTTTTCTTCTTCGCTCTGACATCAGGACTTATTTTTATTTTGACAAACAAGCAAAAGATTGTGACAAAATGGCGTGTGAAGACTGCTGTATCACCGGTGAGAATGGAAGGCTGCTAAGTCTTCCATTAATTCTACGCCGAGTTCTGTCGGTCCCCGAGGGATCACCGGAAGCCCGTTGGATCATGCTCAAATTGCGTTCGGCGTGTCTGCTATTTCCCTCGAAAGCACCTGCGGTTGGCGGAAAGCGATTGGCGAGATGTTCGCCGCCAGTCCTGTCAGAGTCCATTACATGCCGAGGGTAGAGGAGAACGCACGCTACAAACGCACTCGGAAACGTTGGTGATGCAACCGTGTCCAACCAACTCCTGGTAAAAACCACTCGACTACACACTCAAGGCAGCTCTCGGATCCTTTTTCACTCTGTTTCTGCTGCCGACCAGTTAGGTTCTCAGCGCGGTAACATTTACTCTAGGAAACCAGAGGAAATGTATAAGGACTGATTCTGCCTTTCTTTTCGGGGCACATTTCAGAGAAGATGTCCGCCATCGCTTCGCTTCATTAACGTTTTCTTCCTTTTCTAATTGCCTTATTGTTGTATAATGCGTATTGTTGAGTTGATGAATGTATTGTGCTGTTACTACTTGCCTGCGCTTGTATGGATTAGCTGTTTCTATGTTTGTGGGAAAAATTTGGGGGGGACCGTGGAATTAAAAGCTAAATAATAAAAAAAGAATAGACCAACCCTGAATTCCATGTAACTTATGTAACTGTTGACTGTAACAGTTTGCTTGAATTAATAAAAACTAATGTTATGTTTCACATTAGATGTAATGTGGTTGTTTTGCTCTGGTCTGGTCGACCACATCACAGTTTGTCTCCGAAGACTCACTGTACTTTATTATTATACACACGCTCCAGGATAGTGCTGAAGAATCTCCCATGATTTCTCCGTTGTTGTGAAACCGTCATGTGGCTTAGTTGCTGGGACACAACACTGCAGAAGTCCAAACAATCCACTTCTGTCAGTAATTTATAGCACAATACAATGACATTACATTACATTACATTGCATTTAGCAGACAGTTACTATGTTACTGTATTAGAATTAGGGTGACCAGATGCCAACAAAACAAATGTGGGACAAAGAGTATGTTTTTGTGGGACAATGTGGAACACGTTACCAATGCAGTGAGAGGTCATCTAAAATTTTGGTATAATGTCTATCTAACTTAGAAAATAAAGATCTCTTCCGCCCCTTAACTCGTAACATCTCTATGCTTTGCCCTTTTTGACTCGCATGTACTGTGTTGCTTCACATCGTATTCCCCTCCGTGTGAAATTGAAAAACAGCTCTGGCAAATTTTGTAAAAAAAAAACTAAAAAAAACTCTTGAGAATCGCATTCCACCGTCTTCACCCAGTTATACTGTAAGTAGTTTCTCCGTCTTGGTTATGGCTGCATTTCCTTTTCTTTCTGGTAGTTTCCATCGTATTTGCCTAAATCTGCATACGTCGTTTATGACTTTGTGGTGACTCGCCTGGTAGCTGTGATGGGTCAACATGCAATTGACCCACGTGTGTGCAGTTTGATTGACCTCCAATGCAGCCCCCTGACGACAGCCTGCTCTGCTTTCTTTACAGTCATTGTTGATAAAAGCCAGAAAAGGCATCTGTCCTGCAGTGGTTTGACTTTTGGATATTAGAGCTTATCAAAATGTGGGACGCGGGACAAGGGATATAAACGCCTGGTCACCCTAATTACAATACAGACCCAGGCCTAATACAGCCTAGTGGATGAGACGATTTGAGGCAACAGCTTTCCGAATGAGGATTATCATACTTTAAAATAATTCAAATTACATCCATATCGTTACCGAGACTCAGTTCTACTCCCTCAACTAAGAACCTCAATTCTCAAGCTGCATTCTGTTCATTTCCATCTCATGCCTGCATTTGAACTGTTCTTCTCTCCGCTCTCCCTCCTCTTTATCGATCTCTCTGCCTTCTGTCTTTCTCCTCTTGTCTTGCTTGTCTGGTTCTCATACACACACACACACACACACACACACACAATCTGAACAAGTTGCTCCTGGAGTTTTGTTATTCATTAACCTGTCACTCTTTGTCCCTGGAGCAGGCGGTGCAGAATAAGCCGGGCATTCCAGCTTTCATGCCGGGGCGGTAAATGACACACGTGCCTTTAAATATGGCAGCATTGGATCAACTGGGATTAGAAATTGGTTTTATTCCACAATGCTGCCCGCACAAAGACCCAGCCCTGGCAGACAGATGCTTATTAAGAGACTGTGTGTGTGTGTGTGTGTGTGTGTGTGTGTGTGTGTGTGTGATTATGAACCCTGCAGATGGAAGCGGTCAATGGAAGTTTTACCCAGCCAGACGACCAATTTAGGACATAATTCTCAGAGCCCCAACCAGACGGAGAAACATATCAAAGAGTGAATGAAGGTTCTGACTTATTAGATGTCAAGCGCACATTTCAAACATTTTGGTTCCCCTGAATAGTCCTTGCGAAGCAGAATACACTCCACTCGACTGCTGCACCCAGGAGGTTAAAACCAAGCCCAAGAATCTTCTAATAAACAGCAAAAAGCCTCCGACCGACCCTGGCCCTCCGAGTTGGCGTGTTTCGTCCTTTCTAAGCTGTAGTCTTATCAAGTCAAGACAAACAGAGGAAAAAAAAGTTTCAAGAACCATGGCAGATAACCCATTTACACACTTGGTTTATTATTTGAAATAGATAAACCACCAGGGGGGGGTCTTGCAAATATGCGACAATATGCAGCTACATGTCCTCTATCTCTATCACACAATGTTAAAAGACTTCCCCATCATCAAGGCCTTCTCGGGAGTTTGTCGACTACGGAACATCTTCGCTCTGGAATCGGGCATTGTTACAAACGAGCCTCGACGCGGCCGAATGGAAAACCCCGGTTCCATGCGAGGGGTGTGGAACGGGCGACACGGGCGACAAACGCGCCGAAGCGGCGACGACTTTTGGGCGGGCGGGGGGCGGGGGGGGGGGGGGGGGGGATCCTTCACCGACGCACATGCGCAGTGGCTTAACAGCGGCGTGAAATACAATGACGCTGCTAAACAATCCAGTCGCTCGTTGGCCTTGTATCGGCCCCGCCCTTGGATATGTCCTCTATTCCGTATTTGAACAATCCACCCCAGAATTGTATATCCCCATTGATTGCCATTAAAAGATTTTTTTTTTCCCCCCCTTAATTACTGAGAGGAATAACTGTTATAAATACATTTTAAATAAATAAATACATAACAAAAAAACAACAACAAAAAAATCATGTAGATGTGTGCTTTTTAAAGACGCCGAAACGAAATTGCTCCACTTCCGGTTCCCGCGCGGACAACGCCGCGCGTCACTTGACTCTGAGCGCGTGACTCTTCCGCCGCGTCACGTGCCTCTGGACCTGGCGGGCACGCGCGCCGAAGCCCAGCGTCTGCAGCGACGCAGCGACGAAGCGCAGCGTGGGCGGCACGCACAGCAGCACCAGCAGCTTGGCGTCGCCCCCTAGCGGCCACACAGGAGGACGGCAGGTCACCAGAAAGCCACGTCTATCTCCACGTTTTTCTTGTAGATCCTGTGTGTGTGTGTGTGTGTGTGTGTGTGTGTGTGTGTGTGTGTACCGATGGCGTCCTGCAGCAGGTGCGTGAGCTTGCTGTTCCTGTACGGGACGTGGGGCCTCTGCTCGGCCAGAGCTCCCAGCACGTCGGCCAGGGCGGACAGGCTGCGGTTGATACACGACGTCTCCCACAGAGCTGCGCCGGTGACCCCTGACATACCTGTGTTCTCACACACGCACACACACACACACACACACACGCACACACACACATACACACACGCACACACGCACGCACACACACACACACACGCACACACGCACACGCGCACACGCGCGCGCGCACAAGTTAAAATATTTTAAATGACAAAGAAATGAGGAAAAAAAACAACAACATCACGCATGTTTTCATAATACGCTTGTGTTACGGTAATAACACATTCATTCACTATTCATCAAAAGATTCCCAATTCTGTTTTGTGTAGCGATCACTATATTGACTGTCCATTCATAACGAGGCAAATGAAGGGAAGGGTCATAACACACAACTGTAGGTGTGTCAAGTGAACATGACTAATACCATTTCATTAGTAGCGTTTCATATTCGCCCTGAGTCTTATCGGATGCTCAGATGTCTGAGTGAAATTCAAATGCATTTTTCTAAAGTAAATCGTATTATTCACCATTCCGATTATTTATTATTTGATTTCTTTATGTGGAAAGGTGTCATGGGTTGAGAGTTCATAAAATACACTCTTTAAAGTTTTACACCTTTTTTTTAATACGGAAATTATTGTAGTCACAATATCTTAAATATTTTGAACATTATTTACATTGAAAGTGACAGGATTAAGATGAATCGGATCACACACACACACACACACACACACACACACACATACAGACACACACATACACACACCTACACACTCGCTTCCCGCCAGGTCCACCAGCTGCAGCTTGGTTCTGGAGAGGACCTGGGAGAGGCTGTGCCTGGGGGAGGGACAAGGGGAGAGACAGGGGGAGGAGGGGGAGGAGGAGGAGTGGGGGGCGGCGGCGGCGGTGGGGTTGGCACGGCGACAGCGGGGGCTCCACCACTCCCTCCTGGGGGGCGAGCTCTGCAGCTCCCGCTTGGCGCTCTGCAGTCTCCGAGCTGCAGGGGCGGTCAACAAGGGTCACCAAGGGACTGATGATTATTATGAGGTGTGTGTGTGTGTGTGTGTGTGTGTGTGTGTGTGTGTGTGTGTGTGTGTGTGTGTGTGGGTGTGTGTGTCCGCACCCAGGGCCAGGGCGTTGGGGCTCTTGGAGGAGATGGTGAGCGTCACCACCAGGTGGGAGCGGGAGGAGTCGGAGTGCACGAGGGTGGGACAGTGAGCCCGGAGCTTCACCACACGGCTGATCACCTGCATCACCTCGGACGCACTGCACACAGGGCTGCACAAAACACACGCGCACACACGCACACACACACACACACACACACACACACACACACACAAACACACACATGTTAGAGTACTGTATCTATCTTTCTATCTATCTATCTATTTACAGTATCTATCTGTCAAGTCAAACCCAAATCCAAGTTTGCTCAAATTCCATTTTTCTAACATGTGTTTGCGCTCTCAGATGGTATTATTTTAAAATGTCTCGTTTTACACCCCTTCCCCGTCCCCATCCCCCCTGGTACTCACTGGTGCGTGAGAGCGGTGACCTGGCTGGTGCCCGAAGACGTGGTGATGACGTCGCGCCGCTGTCCCGGAGCTCCGCCCCCCTCCTCGTCCTGCGCCAGCAGGTCCAGCACCTCGTTGTTGTGGACCTCCACCACCGACACCTCAACCGCGTGGAACTCTGCCGGCTTCTCAGATATCATCCTGGAACGCAAAAAAAACAAACAAATCCAATGATGACTTCCAACCGACTGTCAGCTCTTTGAGCTTCTTTGCTGCTATGGTGGCTCAATAAACCCAATTCATTACAATTCTGAAGGATTCTGAAATCAGTGGTTCTAAACTTTTTTTCCGCGGAGAAAACCTTTTTAAAAGACCACATTTTTTTTCCCAGGTATTTATTAGCAGTCGGTGGTCATTTTTGTCTGAATTGGTTCCATTTTCATGATGGATAGAGCTAGGTTTTTAGGGCGTACAATACATTAGAACATATAGTTGTGGATTTTGTCACAATTTATATTTGAACTTACACTCATGTGGGTTTTTGAACCAGTATTTGATTATTACTGTAGGAGAGATATTCCTCAAATCATCCAAGGCCTCACGACCCCCGTGTGATCTCTGGCGACCACTTTCAGGGTTCTGGCACCCCAGGTTGGGAAACACTGATTTAGATCATAATATAGGAACGGGAACCTCTTTATTAGAAACCTGGGACCATTCTCCCAGGTCTCTCACCTGAAAAGTTCCTGGGCAGCTTTGGGGATGATACCCTGCTGCTCCTCCCACTGGGCCCCTGAGTGCCCCTGGGAGCCCATCATGGTGTGCGTCTTCCCACTGCCCGTCTGCCCGTACGCCATGATGCACACGTTGTACCTGCGTGGAGAGATGGGAGGATAGGACCAATCAACGCACAGTGAATCCTGCTTTACACAGGTAGTAATAAATAAATAAAAGATTTTCTTTCCACACTCACCCGTCCAGCAGAGAAGTGAGAAGGGGCTTGACTTCCTTGAACACGGCATTCTGGGAGTCCTCTGGTCCATGTACCCTGATAGAGAAAATACCCTCTGACTATTTCTTCATCAAAAGTAAAAAATACTGAGTTATAGTAGAAAATAGAAGATATGGAGACACATACACTGTATATTTGTCTGTCCTTTTACCTTTCAAATTCAAACATCTTGTTGAGCGTTGGATTCCCTGCTTTCATGCCGTTCACCAACACAGTGTCCTTCAGAAACATAACAGAAAAGGGAAAAAGGAAAGGACAAAGATTACAACGAATGACCAGAAAGAAATAACTTAAAAAACCAGTTAATCCACTGGATGCACTCACATCACTGACAGCATAAACAACTTCGTCTGAAGGGACGGTCCTGGCAGAAACAAATCAAGAAAGATGTTGGGCTCCTCCTCCCCCTCTATGAAACATAAACTATTACGAGTATATATACACAAATAGCGCAGGTTTGGGAGGACCTTTACCCGGGAGTTAAGGTGGAGGAAGGGGTGTGGTCAAAGGGCAGCACTGGACGCACCCTACAGTGAACCCTGATGTTCCCTCTCAACTCCTGCAGCGAGGGGAAGAACAGATGAAGGACAGAAATATAAAGCTTGTTAGACTAGGATTCATCTCTCAGAATGTTGACATCGCTCCAGACAGGGAATCAAACCCTCACCACCAGCGCGTTGTGAAGCTCTCTCCTCCTCTGCTTCTCGGCCCTGCACTTCTCCTTCTCTTCCGCGAGAGAGCGCTCTAGAGCTTCCGCTTGGGATTTAAAGTCTGGGGAATAGAGAAGATCAGTTGTAGAGATTGTAATAACTATTGTTATTATTAGTTATTTTTATGATTATTATATACGATTTCTTATCATTACATATTATTATTGTTGTTATTATTATTATTATTAGTGATAGAGAGATGGTCCCATAAACGAGACAGTCATCCGATTGAACCGTCGTTCTACAACTTTTGCAACGTTTACAACTTTTTGGGCGGCAAGGCTTTTACCCGAGGCCACAAGAAAACACACAAAAGCGTCGTCATTCACTCATTAGAACACCTTCACCTTCCCTTTACTGAAGACCGAGTGAGGTAACAGGGTTGAGAGAGACAGTTAACCTTGGGTAACCTGGAGCTGTCACTCTTGTATAAAGGCAAGAGTGCGTGGAGGGATTATCACCACGACAACCTGGGTTAAGCTGCCATGGCCAAAGTTAAGTCAGAGCCCTTACAGTAAGTCACAATGAAGAGAGGGGGAGGAGGAAGGGGGAGGGTGAGCGAATGAGCCAACGATTGGAGATATCAGAGAGATTGAGTCTCTCAAATGGCAATGAACTGGGATGAACGCGAGGGCCCGGATTTGCGAGTAAAACGGTAGGAAGAGGACCTGATTATTGGGAATCGGCCTGTTTTACTGCCATGGCGCACGTTTCCGTGACTCACCCTGTGTGTCCTCCTGATGCTGGCTCTTCAGGGTCACGTCGGCTTGCTCCAGCTTCTCCAGCAGCTGCCGGCTCTGGATCTCCAGCTCGGCGGCAAAGCTGGTGTAGACTGCGAATACCTCCCTCAGGTCCTGTTTGAGAACCTGAAAAACGTACAGAGGAGGGCGGTCTTTACTCTGTGGGTCCACTGTGCTTTTCATGGTGAACATGATAGAGTTTTGGTTGTCTCTCTGGGCCTTTTTTCCAAGGACAGGCTTTTATGGGCATCAAGGACAAGGATTCATTTACTTAAAATACGTACCTGGGGAGCCCTGATAGATCTATTGGTCTTGGGGTCTGTTGACCTATTGGTCATACAGGGTCCAAAGGTTTGTCCCTTAACGGCTTTTCAATGTCTCTTCTAATGGACAAATTAAAGGGATCCACAGTCCTGTGTATGTTTTTACGTATCCCTCCATCCCTCCTCCCTAGGAATTGCATCCGACGCACTCTGTACCTGGACTTCGGAGAGCAGGTTGGTCAGGGCCACCTGGGTGACCTTCTGTGTTTGCTTCTGATGCTGGTGGACCTTCTGGGCCCTGACACCCTCCCCGTGGACATGGTGTAGTCTCCCCAGACACTGGAAAGAGAGTTTACGACTCTATGACATGACTTGACTACTCCACTATTGGACTAAAGTCAACCATTCATTTTTGTTCTCTACTGACCAGCAGCAGTCATATTATATTTCAAATTGCTGTATTATGAAACATTTTGTGCCAGGAAAAAGAGTGATCTGGCTTATTTAGCTTAAAATAAAGTGTCAACAAAACATTGATTCGCACACTTGATTCCAAAGATGGGAACCCTGCTTTAAAGGAGCAGAGAGTAAGTACCTTTAGCTATTTACTTCAGTGTGTAAACAAATTATTAAAAAATTGTGATCGATTGATTATTCAATGTATCCTCTCTTTCATGTTGCACTGGAGATGCAAGAGTTCCACATGTAGAGGTAAAATGATAATTCTAATTAATAATGATAAATAAGTAAATCGTAAGCACCAGGTCGCTCACCCTCATCAGAGTAAATCTAAGTTACAAACAGTGAATGTGCTTTGACTGGACGGTTCTATGGAGGGTAAAATTATAAATTTATTCTTTACTCACCGTGTAAACGGGGTAAACAGCTAGCAGTGCAACAGCAGAGAATCTTTCAGTGTTACTTTAAGACATTTAGAAAAAATAGTTTGAAAGATGTAAACCTTGATGAATAACAGCTTAAACCAAGGCCAACTATCTCATTTCATATCATCATATTAACATGTAGTTGATGTAATGTTTAGGCAGTTCGATTTTAATCTTGAGACATATTGAAACATTTAATCTTGAAACATAGATCGGAAGAATAGAACAGAATAGAATGAGCCAAATGGTGTGGATACTGTATAAACACTATGACGGATTGTCTCACCTCAGCAAGCCTCAAATGTAGGATGGCATTTTCAGTTTCCAGCTCCAGTATGTGCTCCTCTTTACTCTGAGAGCACACAGCATTATATTATCATCAATCAATGACTAGGAACACAGTTTGGTTGATTAACGGGTTTTCCTTCCAATAACAATAACAATAACTATATATATATATATATATCACCATTTATTAAATTATTATATTATAATCATTATATTATTATTATTACTCACCCTTAGTTTGTGTTCCAGGAGATGCACTTGGTGTGCAAATATCTGATCTCGGTTTATAAACAGTGGCATGTTTCAGAAAAATAAAAGTATTTAAGAAAAAACATGGAGCACGGAAAGGCCTCCGTCCCTTCCCTTTCCCTGCAGATCCACAGTGTCCTCTGAAGCCTCATAATCCTATTAGGACAGTGACCAGCCCTCTAAGTCCACTGTTGGAGTGGTGTGTCCTGTGCAATGAATGACATGAAATATAGACCACCACCCCACAGGGTTCTCTTTCTATGAGGCCTCTTGAATAATCATAATCATAATGCTGCTGGACATGGGTTCCTAAACTGGCAGTTGCACTAGAATCAGTACAAGGAGTATATTGGAGCAGTGCGTGGCAATAATATGAATGGCAGCATTGATTAATATACTAAATAGCATGAAAGCATCTGTTCTACATAACTATAGATGGATATAGCCATTAACCGTGACGAATACTGCAAAGAAAAAATTCTTCAATTTAATGATTGGCTTATGAATTATTATTATTATTATTATTATTATTGTTGTTGTTGTTGTTGTTGTTGTTGTTGCTGGTATTATTATTATTTTTATTATTATTTATGATTTTGTTATTTGGATATATGGTTATATTATTGCATCATTATAGCTGTATACCTATATATACCTGTTTTATTATTTTTTAAATTAATTTATTTATTATTATTATCATTACTATTATTGTCGCTGTTGTTCTTCTTATTGATGTTGTTCATATTGTTGTTATGGTTTTTGTTATTATTATTGTTGTTGTACTTGTTATTATTTTAGTTTATCATTATTATTGTTGTTGTTATTGTTTTGTTATTATTATTATTATTGTTGTTATGGTTTTCGTTATTATTATTATTATTATAATTATTATTGTTGTTGTTTCTATTGTTGTTGTTATTATTGTTTTTTTAATTATAATTGTTGTTATTATTATTATTGCGACGTTGTATTTGTATTTTATACACATTGTTCACCGCCAGGTGGCAGCAACAGGAACAGGAACACAAGGAGTAGTACTTCCGTAATACTTCCGCATCGTCAGAGATCAGTAACTCACTGTGAGAACGACCACAACATGACTAAACCAAAGGGAAAGAAACGGGACAAAATCAGTGTCACTAGCGAAGTGAGACGTTGCTCTCTTACTTGTTTTTCATTTATTCAAATGCCGATAACTGTTGGTCAGATTATTGATCGGGGAGGATTTTGTTTTTTTGTTTCAGATCGACCTCGTGGAGGAGCGAAGGACGCGGTGTCAGGACGGTCTGGAGAGAGCGGAGTTCAGACAGAGGAGAGAGAGGCTGTCTGATAAAGAGAGGTGAGGAGGAGAGAGGGAGGCTTTCTGATATAGAGAGGTGAGGAGGAGAGAGGTGAGGAGGAGAGAGGGAGGCTTTCTGATAAAGAGAGGTGAGGAGGAGAGAGGGAGGCTTTCTGATATAGAGAGGTGAGGAGGAGAGAGGGAGGCTGTCTGATAAAGAGAGGTGAGGAGGAGAGAGGGAGGCTTTCTGATATAGAGAGGTGAGGAGGAGAGAGGGAGGCTGTCTGATAAAGAGAGGTGAGGAGGAGAGAGGGAGGCTTTCTGATATAGAGAGGTGAGGAGGAGAGAGGGAGGCTTTCTGATATAGAGAGGTGAGGAGGAGAGGGAGAAGCTGTCTGATAAAGAGAGGTGAGGAGGAGAGGGAGGCTGTCTGATAAAGAGAGGTGAGGAGGAGAGAGGGAGGCTTTCTGATATAGAGAGGTGAGGAGGAGAGAGGTGAGGAGGAGAGAGAAGCTGTCTGATAAAGAGAGGTGAGGAGGAGAGAGGGAGGCTGTCTGATATAGAGAGGTGAGGAGGAGAGAGGTGAGGAGGAGAGAGAAGCTGTCTGATAAAGAGAGGTGAGGAGGAGAGAGGGAGGCTTTCTGATATAGAGAGGTGAGGAGGAGAGAGGTGAGGAGGAGAGAGGGAGGCTGTCTGATAAAGAGAGGTGAGGAGGAGAGGGAGGCTGTCTGATAAAGAGAGTTGAGGAGGAGAGGGAGGCTGTCTGATAAAGAGAGGTGAGGAGGAGAGGGAGGCTGTCTGATAAAGAGAGGTGAGGAGGAGAGGGAGGCTGTCTGATAAAGAGAGGTGAGGAGGAGAGAGGGAGGCTGTCTGATATAGAGAGGTGAGGAGGAGAGAGGGAGGCTGTCTGATATAGAGAGGTGAGGAGGAGAGAGGGAGGCTGTCTGATAAAGAGAGGTGAGGAGGAGAGAAGGAGGCTGTCTGATAAAGAGAGGTGAGGAGGAGAGAGGGAGGCTTTCTGATATAGAGAGGTGAGGAGGAGAGAGGTGAGGAGGAGAGAGGGAGGCTGTCTGATAAAGAGAGGTGAGGAGGAGAGGGAGGCTGTCTGATAAAGAGAGGTGAGGAGGAGAGGGAGGCTGTCTGATAAAGAGAGGTGAGGAGGAGAGGGAGGCTGTCTGATAAAGAGAGGTGAGGAGGAGAGGGAGGCTGTCTGATAAAGAGAGGTGAGGAGGAGAGAGGGAGGCTGTCTGATATAGAGAGGTGAGGAGGAGAGAGGGAGGCTTTCTGATATAGAGAGGTGAGGAGGAGAGAGGTGAGGAGGAGAGGGAGAAGCTGTCTGATAAAGAGAGGTGAGGAGGAGAGGGAGGCTGTCTGATAAAGAGAGGTGAGGAGGAGAGGGAGGCTGTCTGATAAAGAGAGGTGAGGAGGAGAGGGAGGCTGTCTGATAAAGAGAGGTGAGGAGGAGAGGGAGGCTGTCTGATAAAGAGAGGTGAGGAGGAGAGAGGGAGTCTGTCTGATAAAGAGAGGTGAGGAGAGAGAGAGAGGCTGTCTGATATAGAGAGGTGAGGAGGAGAGAGGTGAGGAGGAGAGGGAGAAGCTGTCTGATAAAGAGAGGTGAGGAGGAGAGGGAGGCTGTCTGATAAAGAGAGGTGAGGAGGAGAGAGGGAGGCTGTCTGATATAGAGAGGTGAGGAGGAGAGAGGGAGGCTTTCTGATATAGAGAGGTGAGGAGGAGAGAGGTGAGGAGGAGAGGGAGAAGCTGTCTGATAAAGAGAGGTGAGGAGGAGAGGGAGGCTGTCTGATAAAGAGAGGTGAGGAGGAGAGAGGGAGGCTGTCTGATATAGAGAGGTGAGGAGGAGAGAGGGAGGCTTTCTGATATAGAGAGGTGAGGAGGAGAGAGGTGAGGAGGAGAGGGAGAAGCTGTCTGATAAAGAGAGGTGAGGAGGAGAGAGGTGAGGAGGAGAGAGGGAGGCTGTCTGATAAAGAGAGGTGAGGAGGAGAGAGGGAGGCTGTCTGATAAAGAGAGGTGAGGAGGAGAGAGAGGCTGTCTGATAAAGAGAGGTGAGGAGGACAGAGGTGAGGAGGAGAGGGAGAAGCTGTCTGATAAAGAGAGGTGAGGAGGAGGAGAGAGAGAGAGATGCTGTGTGATAAAGAGGTGAGGAGGAGAGAGAGAGGCTGTCCGATAAAGCGGTGAGGAGGAGGAGAGAGAGAGAGGCTGTGCGATAAAGAGGTGAGGAGGAGAGAGAGAGAGAGAGAGAGGCTATGCGATAAAGAGGTGAGGAGAGAGAGAGAGAGAGAGAGGCTATGAGATAAAGAGGTGAGGAGGAGGAGGAGAGAGAGAGAGGCTGTGCGATAAAGAGGTGAGGAGGAGAGAGAGAGAGAGAGAGAGAGGCTATGCGATAAAGAGGTGAGGAGAGAGAGAGAGAGAGAGGCTGTGCGATAAAGAGGTGAGGAGGAGGAGAGAGAGAGAGGCTGTGCGATAAAGAGGTGAGGAGAGAGAGAGAGAGAGAGGCTATGAGATAAAGAGGTGAGGAGGAGAGAGAGAGAGAGAGGCTGTGCGATAAAGAGGTGAGGAGGAGAGAGAGAGAGAGAGAGAGAGGCTATGCGATAAAGAGGTGAGGAGGAGAGAGAGAGAGAGAGGCTATGAGATAAAGAGGTGAGGAGGAGGAGAGAGAGAGAGGCTGTGCGATAAAGAGGTGAGGAGGAGAGAGAGAGAGAGAGGCTGTGAGATAAAGAGGTGAGGAGGAGAGAGAGAGAGAGAGGCTATGAGATAAAGAGGTGAGGAGGAGGAGAGAGAGAGAGGCTGTGCGATAAAGAGGTGAGGAGGAGGAGAGAGAGAGAGGCTATGCGATAAAGAGGTGAGGAGGAGAGAGAGAGAGAGAGAGAGAGGCTATGAGATAAAGAGGTGAGGAGGAGGAGAGAGAGAGAGGCTATGCGATAAAGAGAGGAGGAGGAGAGAGAGAGAGGCTGTGCGATAAAGAGGTGAGGAGGAGAGAGAGAGAGAGAGAGGGAGGCTATGAGATAAAGAGGTGAGGAGGAGGAGAGAGAGAGAGGCTATGCGATAAAGAGGTGAGGAGGAGGAGAGAGAGAGAGGCTGTGCGATAAAGAGGTGAGGAGGAGAGAGAGAGAGAGAGGCTATGCGATAAAGAGGTGAGGAGGAGGAGAGAGAGAGAGGCTGTGCGATAAAGAAGTGAGGAGGAGAGAGAGAGAGAGAGGCTGTGCGATAAAGAGGTGAGGAGGAGAGAGAGAGAGAGAGAGAGGCTGTGCGATAAAGAGGTGAGGAGGAGAGAGAGAGAGAGATTTTTTTTTTGATTTTTAAAGCATCTTTATTTTAACATTTTCTCTAGTTCACAGTTACAGACAATACAACAAACACACTTGGTTCACTAACAGAGTCCTACACGTTAAAAACAGACTGGAAGCACAGGTCGTCCTCCACCAGGGAACAGATGGCGTCGTTAAAACACCACAGCTTGATGAAGACGTCCAGACTCTTCATCAGTCTGTGAAAGTTAAAATCAATCAAGACTCTGGCCCTGACCAACGCTACAAACACTCTTCCTAAAACACTCTCCTTTCCCCTCAGTTTGTTCCTCCTCGTGAGGTAGATGGCCATCTTCGCTTCCCCTACTAGAAAATTAAGCAGTCGCCATTTCTCTGCGTTGGCCCTGTAGTATCTAGCCCCAAAAATAAAACAGTTTCTGGACCACTCCTCCTTAAAGAGCTTAAAACTTTCCTTTAAAAGACTAAAAAGCTCTAAAAGTCTGTCGCACTCTGCAAAACAGTGAAACACGGACTCTGGCAGTTTGCAGAATGGACATTCATTTGCGACCGTGGGATTAAAAACAGAAACAAAGCTGTTGACAGCTATGGCTCCATGTAGGACCCTCCATTGGAGGTCCCCCGTCCTTTTCTTGGAGGGAGCTTTGTAAAAACTCCTCCAACACGGCTCCTCCTGTCCCCCCATCTGGAGCCGTCCCCTCCAGACAGTGTCCTGCCGCCCCTCCAGTCCCTTCCTATTTAAAACGACCACACACTCTTTGTAAAAAGCCTTCCCGCTGGCTGCGTGCAGGTCCAGTTCTGCATAACGTGCCCTGTGCAGCAGCTTCCCGGAGGACCCCTCCAGGTTGGGGGTCAGGGTCATCTCCGGGAAGGGATCCTCCGAGTTTGGCTCCTCCGCGCCTTCGCCGTACTCCTTCAGCAGGGCCAGCTCCTCCTCCGTGAGCGTCTCCCTCCACCTCTTGAGCACCAGGTGTACGATCCTGGTGGACCTCACCCCCAGCCGCTCCGCCATGGCCTCGCCGTCCTGCAGGTCGCTCCCCGCCGCCGCCACCACCTGCCTCAGGGTCAGGACCCCCGCCTCCCTCAGGATGCTCCTCAGTCCTGGAGTGGCCCCGTCCTGCACATCCAGCCTGGCTCCTCCGATCACCGGCTCCTCCAGGAGCCAGTGGAGGGAATCTGCGGCCTCCCTTTTCCTGTTCTTAAATAACCCCCATGCTTTAAAAAGCTCCTGATAAAAACGGGGTAAGCCCGACTTGTTTAGAAGACTCGTGTCCATTAAAAACAACGAGCGGTCAAGTCCCATCCTCCCAGTCCTCTTTAAGACCAAGCCCGCCACGTCCTTCCAAACGTTAAAGTACCCCGTTAACAACTTCTGCACAAACTGTAACCTAAAAGTTGCCACTCTGCTTTTGATGTCCACCACACCGTGCCCCCCTTCCTCTTTAGGCAGAAAGACCCTTTCCTTCCTGACCCAGTGGAAATTCCGCCCCCAAAAGAAGTCTATCAGCTCGGCCTGTATCTTCCTAACTAGCAGGTCTGGTGGTTGGACACAGGCCACTCTGTGCCACAGCTGTGAGGCCACCAGGTTGTTAATAATGAGCGTCCTGCCCCTATAGGACAGCTGTGGCAGTGCCCACCTCCATTTTCTTAGCTTGCCCTGTATCTTTCCTAGCAGTCCTTCCCAATTCTTCCCCACCACACTTTCGCTCCCTAAAAACACTCCCAGATACTTAAACCCATCCCTTCGCCACCGTAAGCCTCCTGGCAGTTTTAAAAGTCCCCCCCTCCATCCGCCCACAGCCAGCGCTTCGCTTTTGCCCCAGTTGACTTTCGCTGCTGATAGCAGCCCAAAGTCCCTGACGATCCCCTCCAGTTTGCTGATTTCGTCCTGTTTCTTTATTAAGACAATGACGTCGTCCGCATAGGCTGATAGAATGTGGCTTCTCTCGAGACCGTTTAGAAACACACCCTCGATGTTCGTCCTTAATTGACACAGCAATGGTTCTATGGCCAGAGAGTACAACATCCCTGAGAGGGGGCAGCCCTGTCTCACCCCTCTACGCACTTTAAAAGGGCCGCTCAGCCCTCCATTAATCTTCAGTATACTCTCGATGTCCTGGTACAAAACCTGGATCATGGCTATCAGACCAGGGCTGAGGCCAAAAGCCTCCAGAGTTTTCCAGAGGTAGGGGTGCTCAACCCGGTCAAACGCCTTTTCCTGGTCTAGCGAAATGAGCCCAGTTTCAATGCCCAGAGAACTAGAGACGTCCAAAATATCCCGAATTAGGGACACATTGTCCAGAATGGACCTACCAGGCACACAGTAAGTTTGGTCCTGATGGACGACCAGGTCCATCACCTCCCTCAGCCTGTTGGCCAGTGCCCTCGACAGGATTTTATAGTCCGTGCACAGAAGGGACACAGGACGCCAGTTCTTGATCTCCTGCAGGTCTCCTTTCTTGGGTAGGAGAGTGATGACTGCCCTCCTGCAGCTGACTGGCAATAACTTATCTTTAAAAACTTCATTAAAAACCATTAAAAGGTCCTCCCGTAACTCCTCCCAGAACTCTTTGTAAAACTCCGCAGGAATCCCGTCGATGCCAGGGGCCTTACCCCCCTTCATGCTCTGCAGGGCCGTGGAAAGATCCTGCAGGGTCAGAGGTTCCCCCAGCACCGCACTGACATCTTCCGGGACCCTGGGCAAATTCCCACAAAAGGAGTAAAACAGTTCTTTTTGCTCCTCGTACTCACTTCTGTACAGCTCTGTATAAAAGTCCACGGCTCTCGTCCGGATCTCCTCCGGCCTCCTGAGCTCCTGTCCCGTGTCTGATCTCAGGGCGTGGATAAACCTGCTCTGCCCGTTGCTCTTCTCCAGGCTAAAAAAGAAACTAGATGGTGCGTCCATCAGTGCTGCGCTCTGGAAGCGAGAGCGGACCAGCGCCCCCTGCGCCTTGGTGCCTAGTAGGTCTGCAAGAGCAGCTCTTTTAGACTTGAGGTCCTTAATGTGATCTCGATTCCCAGTGGGTTCCACTACACCCTGTAACTCCACAATGTCAGTCTCCAGATCCCTCATAGATCTGGTGATGTCCCGTGTGACATTGAGAGTATACTGCCGACAGAGCTGCTCTATCTCCCTCTTCCCATAGTCCCACCACAGTCTTAAGGAAATAAAATCCTGCTTTCTGTCTCTAAAACCTTCCCAAAAAAACCTAAAAGCATCTTTAAAGTTGGAGTCACATAGTAGGGTGGTGTTAAAATGCCAATATGCGCTTTTGGGCTTTACATTGGCGATAAAAACACGGCAAACAACCAGGGAGTGATCGGTAAAACCAACAGGCACCATTCTACATTCCTTAAAAATGTTAAAATGGTGCTTAAAACAGTAAAACCGGTCTAGTCTGGCCAACGATAAAGAGGTGCCTCTGCAGTGCACCCAGGTGTACTGTCTTTCATCCCCGTTGGTTCTCCTCCACACGTCCGTTAGCTCGTTCTCGCTTGAGAGCAGCCTCATCGCGTTCTGCGATGCTCTGTGAGGCTCACAGTGGTTCCTGTCTAACAGGTCGTTCTCGGTGCAGTTAAAGTCACCTCCTAGAAACAAAAACTCCCCAGTACGAGTTTTGCTTAAAACTCCATTTAAAACTTGCAAAAAAGTGACTCTGTGTGGTCCTGTGGTGGGAGCGTACACATTTATAAAGACAAACTTATGATGCTCAAATGCTGCCCTCACCACCATCAGTCTGCCCTCCACCACCTCCTCCACCTCAAAGGATGCTGGGGCAAAGCTCTTAGAAAAGAGAAGAGCCACCCCACCGCTGGTGGTGCTCTTGTGGCTTAGCACCACCTCCCCCCCCCACTCCCTCTTCCAGTCAGCCTCATTGCCAGAGTCACTGTGGGTCTCCTGCACCAACAGCACATCCAGCCTCTTCTGCTCCATCAGCTCATACAGCAGAGACCTCTTAGCTGCGTCTCTGGCCCCATTCGCGTTCAGCGTGCTGATGTTAAAGTCACTCATTGCAACGGAAAAGGGAAACAGCCCGAACAGCAGCGCCCACCTCCACCTCCTCCCCATCCTCTCCGTTGTTCAGCTCCTTCCTGATCTTCTGCACTATTTTCTTTAACCTGTACACCTCCTGGTCCGTGAACCCTCCTCTCCCCTTACTCCTCATCTGTTGCTGGGCCGCGTTCGCCAGCAACTCCTTGTCTGAGAAAAAGTCCTCCACCTTAATCCCTTTCACATTCTTCGTCCTGTGCAGAAACGCTTTTATTTTGCCCACACTGTAGCTTTTTTTGCCCTTTTTCTTCTTTACACCGAGAAAGACCTGCCCCTCACTGTCTGCAGCAGAGTCCTCCTCCATCCAGGACTCTGACTCCGAGCCTCCCTGCTCCACCTCCTGACTTGCCTTCCCCTGGCTTGCTGTCCCTCTCTTCGCCTGAGAGTCTCCTGCCATTTTGTTGGACTTTCTTTTGAGCCGGGGGACTCTCAACCGATCGTCCTCATCCCCCATCTCAAAGTCACTTCCTTCCAGTGCCTCCTCCTCCCTAGCTACGTCACCTGCACTCCTTTGACTTTGTTCCGTAGCTTCCTTTCCCTCACCAGTCCCCTCCTGTCCCCCCGCACCCACCTGCCTGTCTTCCGGACCCTCCTCCTTCCCCTCCTGTCCTCCCGCCCTTACCTGCCTTCTTTCCAGACCCTCGCCTGCCTCCCCCCGTGTCTCCACGCTCACCTGGCTGCGCTGTCTACCTCCACCCGTTCCCTCCTGCGGCTCCACATTCCCCTCCCCCCCCTCCTTTTTTTTCCCCTGCCCCTCGCCTGCCCCCTCCTGTGCCCCCACCTTCACCTGTTTCTTCTCCTTTCCTTTCCGCCCTCCACCTGTCTCCCCCTGTGCCCCCACCTCCACCTGTCTTTCCCCTGCCTCCATTTGGCCCTCACCTGCCTCTCCCTGTGCCCCCACCTTCACCTGCTTTTCCCCTCCTTCCTTCTGGCCCTCCCCCGCCTCCTCCTGTGCCCCCTTCTTTGCCTGTTTTCCCCCCTCCTGACCCCCCCCTGCTCCCTCCTGTGCCCCCACCTTCGCCTGCTTTTCCCCTTTCTGACCCTCACCTGCCCCCTCCTGTGCTCCCTCCTTGTCCTGTCCACCCTTCTGCGCCTCACCTGTCTCGCCGTCTGCCTTCTTACCTGGACATGCCCTGACCTGGTGTCCCTCCCCACCGCACCCAAAGCACTTGGTGGTGTCAGTGTTGACAAACACCACGTAGTCAAACTCATCCGCCCTGATTTTAAAAGCTACGTTTAGCTCCGCATCCCTGTTGTTCAACACCATCAGGACGTGCCTCCTGTGCGACACCACATGCTTGAGCAGCGGCGACTTGCACCCCGACGGGACTTTTTTAACTGGCGACACCACCTTCCCGTGCCTCGCCAGTTCCTTAGTGAGGGTCTCATCCTTAATAAACGGCGGAACATTCGCCAAATTCACCCTCCTCGCCGGTGTGGAGAGAGGCAGGACGGGAACAAACATTTTGTTCACCGTAACGCCGCTCGCCACCACCGCGTTCACCTTGTCTACGCCATCCAGGAAAATGACCACCGCGCTGTTCATCCGCGCTGCGGACACAACGCTGCTGTAGCCGACAGCCTTCCCCACCGCCAGGCTGCAGTCCTCCACCGAGACCGAGGAAGCCACGGGCAACTTAATGCCGTGCTTCCTCGTTAGCTTGGTGAGGTCCGACATGGCCGCGGACCCGCACCACCACCACCACCACTACCACCACCACTCCCCACCCGCTGTGCGCACACCCTACAACCAACAAAAAGCTAAACCCGTCACCAACAAATAATTATAAACATGCAATTGATAGAAAAAGTTAGAGAGAAAACCACTCACTCTACCAAACGCTCACACGCTCCGCTCGCTCACGCCTCCAATCACTCAGAGAGAGAGAGAGAGAGAGAGAGGCTATGCGATAAAGAGGTGAGGAGAGAGAGAGAGAGAGAGGCTATGCGATAAAGAGGTGAGGAGGAGGAGAGAGAGAGAGGCTGTGCGATAAAGAGGTGAGGAGAGAGAGAGAGAGAGAGGCTATGAGATAAAGAGGTGAGGAGGAGAGAGAGAGAGAGAGGCTGTGCGATAAAGAGGTGAGGAGGAGAGAGAGAGAGAGAGAGAGAGGCTGTGCGATAAAGAGGTGAGGAGGAGAGAGAGAGAGAGAGAGAGAGGCTATGCGATAAAGAGGTGAGGAGGAGAGAGAGAGAGAGAGGCTATGAGATAAAGAGGTGAGGAGGAGGAGAGAGAGAGAGGCTGTGCGATAAAGAGGTGAGGAGGAGAGAGAGAGAGAGAGGCTGTGAGATAAAGAGGTGAGGAGGAGAGAGAGAGAGAGAGAGGCTATGAGATAAAGAGGTGAGGAGGAGGAGAGAGAGAGAGGCTGTGCGATAAAGAGGTGAGGAGGAGGAGAGAGAGAGAGGCTATGCGATAAAGAGGTGAGGAGGAGAGAGAGAGAGAGAGAGAGAGGCTATGAGATAAAGAGGTGAGGAGGAGGAGAGAGAGAGAGGCTATGCGATAAAGAGAGGAGGAGGAGAGAGAGAGAGGCTGTGCGATAAAGAGGTGAGGAGGAGAGAGAGAGAGAGAGAGGGAGGCTATGAGATAAAGAGGTGAGGAGGAGGAGAGAGAGAGAGGCTATGCGATAAAGAGGTGAGGAGGAGGAGAGAGAGAGAGGCTGTGCGATAAAGAGGTGAGGAGGAGAGAGAGAGAGAGAGGCTATGCGATAAAGAGGTGAGGAGGAGGAGAGAGAGAGAGGCTGTGCGATAAAGAAGTGAGGAGGAGAGAGAGAGAGAGAGGCTGTGCGATAAAGAGGTGAGGAGGAGAGAGAGAGAGAGAGAGAGGCTGTGCGATAAAGAGGTGAGGAGGAGAGAGAGAGAGAGAGAGAGAGGCTATGCGATAAAGAGGTGAGGAGGAGAGAGAGAGAGAGAGAGGCTGTGCGATAAAGAGGTGAGGAGGAGAGAGAGAGAGAGAGGCTGTGAGATAAAGAGGTGAGGAGGAGAGAGAGAGAGAGAGGCTGTGCGATAAAGAGGTGAGGAGGAGAGAGAGAGAGAGAGAGAGAGGCTGTGAGATAAAGAGGTGAGGAGGAGAGAGAGAGAGAGAGGCTATGCGATAAAGAGGTGAGGAGGAGAGAGAGAGAGAGAGAGAGAGGCTATGAGATAAAGAGGTGAGGAGGAGGAGAGAGAGAGAGGCTATGCGATAAAGAGAGGAGGAGGAGAGAGAGAGAGGCTGTGCGATAAAGAGGTGAGGAGGAGAGAGAGAGAGAGAGGCTATGAGATAAAGAGGTGAGGAGGAGGAGAGAGAGAGAGGCTGTGCGATAAAGAGGTGAGGAGGAGAGAGAGAGAGAGAGGCTGTGAGATAAAGAGGTGAGGAGGAGAGAGAGAGAGAGAGGCTATGCGATAAAGAGGTGATTTTTTTTGATTTTTAAAGCATCTTTATTTTAACATTTTCTCTAGTTCACAGTTACAGACAATACAACAAACACACTTGGTTCACTAACAGAGTCCTACACGTTAAAAACAGACTGGAAGCACAGGTCGTCCTCCACCAGGGAACAGATGGCGTCGTTAAAACACCACAGCTTGATGAAGACGTCCAGACTCTTCATCAGTCTGTGAAAGTTAAAATCAATCAAGACTCTGGCCCTGACCAACGCTACAAACACTCTTCCTAAAACACTCTCCTTTCCCCTCAGTTTGTTCCTCCTCGTGAGGTAGATGGCCATCTTCGCTTCCCCTACTAGAAAATTAAGCAGTCGCCATTTCTCTGCGTTGGCCCTGTAGTATCTAGCCCCAAAAATAAAACAGTTTCTGGACCACTCCTCCTTAAAGAGCTTAAAACTTTCCTTTAAAAGACTAAAAAGCTCTAAAAGTCTGTCGCACTCTGCAAAACAGTGAAACACGGACTCTGGCAGTTTGCAGAATGGACATTCATTTGCGACCGTGGGATTAAAAACAGAAACAAAGCTGTTGACAGCTATGGCTCCATGTAGGACCCTCCATTGGAGGTCCCCCGTCCTTTTCTTGGAGGGAGCTTTGTAAAAACTCCTCCAACACGGCTCCTCCTGTCCCCCCATCTGGAGCCGTCCCCTCCAGACAGTGTCCTGCCGCCCCTCCAGTCCCTTCCTATTTAAAACAACCACACACTCTTTGTAAAAAGCCTTCCCGCTGGCTGTGTGCAGGTCCAGTTCTGCATAACGTGCCCTGTGCAGCAGCTTCCCGGAGGACCCCTCCAGGTTGGGGGTCAGGGTCATCTCCGGAAAGGGATCCTCCGAGTTTGGCTCCTCCGCGCCTTCGCCGTACTCCTTCAGCAGGGCCAGCTCCTCCTCCGTGAGCGTCTCCCTCCACCTCTTGAGCACCAGGTGTACGATCCTGGTGGACCTCACCCCCAGCCGCTCCGCCATGGCCTCGCCGTCCTGCAGGTCGCTCCCCGCCGCCGCCACCACCTGCCTCAGGGTCAGGACCCCCGCCTCCCTCAGGATGCTCCTCAGTCCTGGAGTGGCCCCGTCCTGCACATCCAGCCTGGCTCCTCCGATCACCGGCTCCTCCAGGAGCCAGTGGAGGGAATCTGCGGCCTCCCTTTTCCTGTTCTTAAATAACCCCCATGCTTTAAAAAGCTCCTGGTAAAAACGGGGTAAGCCCGACTTGTTTAGAAGACTCGTGTCCATTAAAAACAACGAGCGGTCAAGTCCCATCCTCCCAGTCCTCTTTAAGACCAAGCCCGCCACGTCCTTCCAAACGTTAAAGTACCCCGTTAACAACTTCTGCACAAACTGTAACCTAAAAGTTGCCACTCTGCTTTTGATGTCCACCACACCGTGCCCCCCTTCCTCTTTAGGCAGAAAGACCTTTTCCTTCCTGACCCAGTGGAAATTCCGCCCCCAAAAGAAGTCTATCAGCTCGGCCTGTATCTTCCTAACTAGCAGGTCTGGTGGTTGGACACAGGCCACTCTGTGCCACAGCTGTGAGGCCACCAGGTTGTTAATAATGAGCGTCCTGCCCCTATAGGACAGCTGTGGCAGTGCCCACCTCCATTTTCTTAGCTTGCCCTGTATCTTTCCTAGCAGTCCTTCCCAATTCTTCCCCACCACACTTTCGCTCCCTAAAAACACTCCCAGATACTTAAACCCATCCCTTCGCCACCGTAAGCCTCCTGGCAGTTTTAAAAGTCCCCCCCTCCATCCGCCCACAGCCAGCGCTTCGCTTTTGCCCCAGTTGACTTTCGCTGCTGATAGCAGCCCAAAGTCCCTGACGATCCCCTCCAGTTTGCTGATTTCGTCCTGTTTCTTTATTAAGACAATGACGTCGTCCGCATAGGCTGATAGAATGTGGCTTCTCTCGAGACCGTTTAGAAACACACCCTCGATGTTCGTCCTTAATTGACACAGCAATGGTTCTATGGCCAGAGAGTACAACATCCCTGAGAGGGGGCAGCCCTGTCTCACCCCTCTACGCACTTTAAAAGGGCCGCTCAGCCCTCCATTAATCTTCAGTATACTCTCGATGTCCTGGTACAAAACCTGGATCATGGCTATCAGACCAGGGCTGAGGCCAAAAGCCTCCAGAGTTTTCCAGAGGTAAGGGTGCTCAACCCGGTCAAACGCCTTTTCCTGGTCTAGCGAAATGAGCCCAGTTTCAATGCCCAGAGAACTAGAGACGTCCAAAATATCCCGAATTAGGGACACATTGTCCAGAATGGACCTACCAGGCACACAGTAAGTTTGGTCCTGATGGACGACCAGGTCCATCACCTCCCTCAGCCTGTTGGCCAGCGCCCTCGACAGGATTTTATAGTCCGTGCACAGAAGGGACACAGGACGCCAGTTCTTGATCTCCTGCAGGTCTCCTTTCTTGGGTAGGAGAGTGATGACTGCCCTCCTGCAGCTGACTGGCAATAACTTATCTTTAAAAACTTCATTAAAAACCATTAAAAGGTCCTCCCGTAACTCCTCCCAGAACTCTTTGTAAAACTCCGCAGGAATCCCGTCGATGCCAGGGGCCTTACCCCCCTTCATGCTCTGCAGGGCCGTGGAAAGATCCTGCAGGGTCAGAGGTTCCCCCAGCACCGCACTGACATCTTCCGGGACCCTGGGCAAATTCCCACAAAAGGAGTAAAACAGTTCTTTTTGCTCCTCGTACTCACTTCTGTACAGCTCTGTGTAAAAGTCCACGGCTCTCGTCCGGATCTCCTCCGGCCTCCTGAGCTCCTGTCCTGTGTCTGATCTCAGGGCGTGGATAAACCTGCTCTGCCCGTTGCTCTTCTCCAGGCTAAAAAAGAAACTAGATGGTGCGTCCATCAGTGCTGCGCTCTGGAAGCGAGAGCGGACCAGCGCCCCCTGCGCCTTGGTGCCTAGTAGGTCCGCAAGAGCAGCTCTTTTAGACTTGAGGTCCTTAATGTGATCTCGATTCCCAGTGGGTTCCACTACACCCTGTAACTCCACAATGTCAGTCTCCAGATCCCTCATAGATCTGGTGATGTCCCGTGTGACATTGAGAGTATACTGTCGACAGAGCTGCTCTATCTCCCTCTTCCCATAGTCCCACCACAGTCTTAAGGAAATAAACTCCTGCTTTCTGTCTCTAAAACCTTCCCAAAAAAACCTAAAAGCATCTTTAAAGTTGGAGTCACATAGTAGGGTGGTGTTAAAATGCCAATATGCGCTTTTGGGCTTTACATTGGCGATAAAAACACGGCAAACAACCAGGGAGTGATCGGTAAAACCAACAGGCACCATTCTACATTCCTTAAAAATGTTAAAATGGTGCTTAAAACAGTAAAACCGGTCTAGTCTGGCCAACGATAAAGAGGTGCCTCTGCAGTGCACCCAGGTGTACTGTCTTTCATCCCCGTTGGTTCTCCTCCACACGTCCGTTAGCTCGTTCTCGCTTGAGAGCAGCCTCATCACGTTCTGCGATGCTCTGTGAGGCTCACAGTGGTTCCTGTCTAACAGGTCGTTCTCGGTGCAGTTAAAGTCACCTCCTAGAAACAAAAACTCCCCAGTACGAGTTTTGCTTAAAACCCCATTTAAAACTTGCAAAAAAGTGACTCTGTGTGGTCCTGTGGTGGGAGCGTACACATTTATAAAGACAAACTTATGATGCTCAAATGCTGCCCTCACCACCATCAGTCTGCCCTCCACCACCTCCTCCACCTCAAAGGATGCTGGGGCAAAGCTCTTAGAAAAGAGAAGAGCCACCCCACCGCTGGTGGTGCTCTTGTGGCTTAGCACCACCTCCCCCCCCCACTCCCTCTTCCAGTCAGCCTCATTGCCAGAGTCACTGTGGGTCTCCTGCACCAACAGCACATCCAGCCTCTTCTGCTCCATCAGCTCATACAGCAGAGACCTCTTAGCTGCGTCTCTGGCCCCATTCGCGTTCAGCGTGCTGATGTTAAAGTCACTCATTGCAACGGAAAAGGGAAACAGCCCGAACAGCAGCGCCCACCTCCACCTCCTCCCCATCCTCTCCGTTGTTCAGCTCCTTCCTGATCTTCTGCACTATTTTCTTTAACCTGTACACCTCCTGGTCCGTGAACCCTCCTCTCCCCTTGCTCCTCATCTGTTGCTGGGCCGCGTTCGCCAGCAACTCCTTGTCTGAGAAAAAATCCTCCACCTTAATCCCTTTCACATTCTTCGTCCTGTGCAGAAACGCTTTTATTTTGCCCACACTGTAGCTTTTTTTGCCCTTTTTCTTCTTTACGCCGAGAAAAACCTGCCCCTCACTGTCTGCAGCAGAGTCCTCCTCCATCCAGGACTCTGACTCCGAGCCTCCCTGCTCCACCTCCTGACTTGCCTTCCCCTGGCTTGCTGTCCCTCTCTTCGCCTGAGAGTCTCCTGCCATTTTGTTGGACTTTCTTTTGAGCCGGGGGACTCTCACCCGATCGTCCTCGTCCCCCATCTCAAAGTCACTTCCTTCCAGTGCCTCCTCCTCCCTAGCTACGTCACCTGCACTCCTTTGACTTTGTTCCGTAGCTTCCTTTCCCTCACCAGTCCCCTCCTGTCCCCCCGCACCCACCTGCCTGTCTTCCGGACCCTCCTCCTTCCCCTCCTGTCCTCCCACCCTTACCTGCCTTCTTTGCAGACCCTCGCCTGCCTCCCCCCGTGTCTCCACGCTCACCTGGCTGCGCTGTCTACCTCCACCCGTTCCCTCCTGCGGCTCCACATTCCCCCCCCCCCCCCCTCCTTTTTTTTCCCCTGCCCCTCGCCTGCCCCCTCCTGTGCCCCCACCTTCACCTGTTTCTTCTCCTTTCCTTTCCGCCCTCCACCTGTCTCCCCCTGTGCCCCCACCTCCACCTGTCTTTCCCCTGCCTCCATTTGGCCCTCACCTGCCTCTCCCTGTGCCCCCACCTTCACCTGCTTTTCCCCTCCTTCCTCCTGGCCCTCCCCCGCCTCCTCCTGTGCCCCCACCTTCGCCTGCTTTTCCCCTTTCTGACCCTCACCTGCTCCCTCCTGTGCCCCCACCTTCGCCTGCTTTTCCCCTTTCTGACCCTCACCTGCCCCCTCCTGTGCTCCCTCCTTGTCCTGTCCACCCTTCTGCCCCTCACCTGTCTCGCCGCCTGCCTTCTTACCTGGACATGCCCTGACCTGGTGTCCCTCCCCACCGCACCCAAAGCACTTGGTGGTGTCAGTGTTGACAAACACCACGTAGTCAAACTCATCCGCCCTGATTTTAAAAGCTACGTTTAACTCCGCATCCCTGTTGTTCAACACCATCAGGACGTGCCTCCTGTGCGACACCACATGCTTGAGCAGCGGCGACTTGCACCCCGACGGGACTTTTTTAACTGGCGACACCACCTTCCCGTGCCTCGCCAGTTCCTTAGTGAGGGTCTCATCTTTAATAAACGGCGGAACATTCGCCAAATTCACCCTCTTCGCCGGTGTGGAGAGAGGCAGGACGGGAACAAACATTTTGTTCACCGTAACGCCGCTCGCCACCACCGCGTTCACCTTGTCTACGCCATCCAGGAAGATGACCACCGCGCTGTTCATCCTCGCTGCGGACACAACGCTGCTGTAGCCGACAGCCTTCCCCACCGCCAGGCTGCAGTCCTCCACCGAGACCGAGGAAGACACGGGCAACTTAATGCCGTGCTTCCTCGTTAGCTTGGTGAGGTCCGACATGGTTGCGGACCCGCACCACCACCACCACCACTACCCCCCACCCGCTGTGCGCACACCCTACAACCAACAAAAAACTAAACCCGTCACCAACAAATAATTATAAACATACAATTGATAGAAAAAGTTAGAGAGAAAAATCACTCACTCTACCAAACGCTCACACGCTCCGCTCGCTCACACCTCCAATCACTCAGAGAGAGAGAGAGAGAGAGAGAGAGAGAGAGAGAGAGAGAGGCTATGAGATAAAGAGGTGAGGAGGAGGAGAGAGAGAGAGGCTGTGCGATAAAGAGGTGAGGAGGAGAGAGAGAGAGAGAGAGGCTATGAGATAAAGAGGTGAGGAGGAGGAGAGAGAGAGAGGCTGTGCGATAAAGAGGTGAGGAGGAGAGAGAGAGAGAGAGAGAGAGGCTATGAGATAAAGAGGTGAGGAGGAGGAGAGAGAGAGAGAGAGAGGCTATGCGATAAAGAGGTGAGGAGAGAGAGAGAGAGAGAGAGAGAGGCTATGAGATAAAGAGGTGAGGAGGAGAGAGAGAGAGAGAGAGGCTATGAGATAAAGAGGTGAGGAGGAGAGAGAGAGAGAGAGAGAGAGGCTATGAGATAAAGAGGTGAGGAGGAGGAGAGAGAGAGAGGCTGTGCGATAAAGAGGTGAGGAGGAGAGAGAGAGAGAGAGAGGCTATGAGATAAAGAGGTGAGGAGGAGAGAGAGAGAGAGAGAGAGGCTATGAGATAAAGAGGTGAGGAGGAGAGAGAGAGAGAGAGAGAGAGGCTATGAGATAAAGAGGTGAGGAGGAGGAGAGAGAGAGAGGCTGTGCGATAAAGAGGTGAGGAGGAGAGAGAGAGAGAGAGAGGCTATGAGATAAAGAGGTGAGGAGGAGAGAGAGAGAGAGAGAGGCTGTGTGATAAAGAGGTGAGGAGGAGAGAGAGAGAGAGAGAGAGAGAGGCTATGCGATAAAGAGGTGAGGAGGAGAGAGAGAGAGAGAGAGAGAGGCTGTGTGATAAAGAGGTGAGGAGGAGGAGAGAGAGAGAGGCTGTGCGATAAAGAGGTGAGGAGGAGAGAGAGAGAGAGAGAGAGGCTATGAGATAAAGAGGTGAGGAGGAGAGAGAGAGAGAGAGAGAGAGGCTATGAGATAAAGAGGTGAGGAGGAGGAGAGAGAGAGAGGCTGTGCGATAAAGAGGTGAGGAGGAGAGAGAGAGAGAGAGAGAGAGGCTATGAGATAAAGAGGTGAGGAGGAGGAGAGAGAGAGAGGCTGTGCGATAAAGAGGTGAGGAGGAGGAGAGAGAGAGAGGCTGTGCGATAAAGAGGTGAGGAGGAGGAGAGAGAGAGAGGCTGTGCGATAAAGAGGTGAGGAGGAGGAGAGAGAGAGAGAGAGAGGCTATGAGATAAAGAGGTGAGGAGGAGAGAGAGAGAGAGAGAGGGGCTATGAGATAAAGAGGTGAGGAGGAGAGAGAGAGAGAGAGAGGGGCTATGAGATAAAGAGGTGAGGAGGAGAGAGAGAGGCTGTGTGATAAAGAGGGGTGAGGAAGAGAGAGAGCTGAGAAGAGGAGAGAGAGGTTGTCCAATAGAGAGAGTTGAGGAGAAGAGAGGCTGTGCGATAAAGAGTTGAGGAGAGAGAGAGAGAGAGAGAGAGAGAGAGAGAGAGGCTGTGCGATAAAGAGTTGAGGAGAGAGAGAGAGAGAATCTTGAGGAGAGGAGAGAGAGGCTGTCTGATAGAGGGAGGATGTAGTAGAAGAGGAGGGGATGGATGATGATGATGCTGATCCTCATCTTCATCATACCCACACTGGACTGTTTGGAGATGCACTTATTCTCTCTCTCTCTCTCTCCCCACAGTGAGGAGCTGGAGCACGAGATGACGATCATGAGGGAGCGGCTGCAGAAGATGGGTGCGCTGAGTGGAACACATCAATTATGTTATAATGCTTCAAAACTGCCTCCGAACTAAAACCAAGTCAATATTTAAACGTAAATAATTACCTGTTTGCATTTGGAAAAGACCAGTCATCCTTGCTACAGCAAAACTCAATCAGGCTAAAAGTGTTAATGTCTTAAATTCGGTTTGATATACTTTATTTTGATATATATCGTAATATTTTTCATATATATTTTGGTATATGCCGTTAAATTAATTTAATTCATATTTAAATCATCTTTAATCTGAATTTATGAGGTCTTTTCACCATCAACCTTGTACTCCGATCGTAAATAATCTCCTCAAATCAATTTTTTCTCAATTCGATTCTTCGATCCTGCAGCAGGAGAATGAACGTTTGTTTGTTTGTTTGTTTGTTTGTTTGAAAACACATGCTTGATGGCGGCATCTCTCCTTTCCCCAGATAAGGAGCTGGAGAGTCTGCGAGGGGAAAACCGTAAGAACATGATGCTGTCGGTGGCTCTGCTGGCGGCCAGCGCTCTGTTCTACTACGCCTTCGTCTACAGCGACGAAGACCTCTGATGCGGAACTGAAACTCTCTCATCCTCATCCTCATCTCCCAATTTTGTCTTCTGGGATTTGGTCTTGTTAAGTTGGAGAGATTTAAATAAAAAGGGAAGACAGTTTCATTATGATACACAAGGGGTCTTGCTTACCAGTCTGCGTTCTTAAGATGGATCACATTATGATTTTGATTTATTATTATTATTATTATTTAACTATCAGTGAGAACGTGATACATATGTCAATACAAATTCTAAAATGATGATTCAAAAACTAAATGGCAAGTAGAAGCCATGGTATAGAAAGCTGTAGTGCCAAATGCAGTTCCTGTAAATAACATGCGTTGTCTAGCACGGGTGCCGAAGCTTAATGGCTCAAAATGTTTGTACAAAGCGATGCCTTCGTCTTTGTTCGTGCTCTTTCAGTATTTTGCATATACGGTATATTTACAAGGAACAATAAATTATGTTTTGCTTATTGCCCACGACTGTTTGCCTCTTCACTTTCCCCCTCCTTGGAATGGAAGAGAAATGAATCACATATTTTACCAAATACTGAGGGAAAATATCCAAAGTTTATTTCTGAGGAAAGATTATTCAAGGGCGGATACACAAAGTGGTGTCTATATGATTTTAGTTGTAAAGGGATGAAGAGAACAGATCTCTGCTCTTGCAATGCCCTACTGTGCCACTAGATGGTGGACAAGGTCAGGTGCACAAGGAGCGATTCAAGAGTCCCAAATGTAATTTGACAGTTACAGTGATGGGATTCTGCCACTGTTTAACCATTTGTGCTCAGATTTTGCAACCCTAGTGTTGATGAAATCTGATTGACACCGGTGTTTTAATAAGTGTGTTTATGTAATCGTCCGTGTGCTTTTTCAACATGAGCAACTTAGATGTCATCAATTGACCGTGGATTTACTTGAATTTTCCTACTAAAGCTCAAAGTGCCTCCATCAGAGCTGTGACTCATGTGGATGGGACATTTAGCACAGAGTAGATTTCAAGTACATATTTCACTTTCGTGCAACTATTAAATTAAAATATTTGAGAGGCCAAATATTTGCATGGCCTCCTTCCCACACACTCTACACACTAATTTCTTTACTCCATCTCCTGGAAGAAGGAAGCGCAGCAGTGATCACACCATGCCACATGCAAAAATGGAGGAAGGCCGAGCTCCGTGAGTGACCAACGACATGTGTCGCAGCGTAAATCGCTTTGGTCGCTGTGTTGGTCGCCTGGCTGGCTGTTTTTGGTCGCTGTGTTGGTCGCCTGGCTGGCTGTTTTTGGTCGCTGTGTTGGTCGCCTGGCTGGCTGTTTTTGGTCGCTGTGTTGGTCGCCTGGCTGGCTGTTTTTGGTCGCTGTGTTGGTCGCCTGGCTGGCTGTTTTTGGTCGCTGTGTTGGTCGCCTGGCTGGCTGTTTTTGGTCGCTGTGTTGGCTGTGGCGGTCGACTCAACAGCTCATAGCTATAGTCACCCAAAGTCTGTGGGCGATGATTAATCAGTGAATTTGCATTTCGAGTTACGCCTTCCATCCGTTCAGGTTTTTGTGACAGTTCAGGTCCCAGAAAGCCATAAGCTCTGGGGAAACCTATATTATTTTAGTATTAATAATATTTAATTTAAATAATATATTTAAATTATCATTAACATAGTTTATGATAATTATAAGATGCTATAATGACCATTGACTCCACTGTGACACCAACTAACCAGAACCACAGCCGGCTGCGGAGCAGCCCTGGCTAAAAAAACATTGCGTCGCAATTGGAGATAAAATAAATAAATTATGTAATCGTTTAGTTTAACAAAATTTTACCAAAATTTTGGAGTCATCAAATTAGCCACCTTTTAGAGATATAACAGCCCACAAACTCAATTGTGGCATTCTTTCTACAATGGAAATCAAATATTGTTGGGAAAGCTTTGAAAGAAAATATTTGAAGCCTACTATCTTGTTCTTTTCAATAAAAACACAGCTTTTATTTATTTTTTGGCAAAGGGGGCCACAGCCACCCTGATACAATCGCTGGCCCAAATCGCGAGTTAAAAGTTTAGAATTTTTCTTTTCAGAAGCGCACTCCGCTCTGCTGCACCAGTGCATCCATGTTCCCCATTTCTCCGAACAAAACAAATAAAAACAGTGTGTTTTTATTGTAGATTTAATTATTTTCCTCTCTTTCCTAATTGTGTATGAAACAAAACAGCCCCGTGCAACAGGGAGACATTCTCAGTCACCCCTGTAGCGGAACTAAAGCCACAACAAGAGAAGCACACAGAAGTCATCGCCCTTCGACCCGGACGTCGTCGGAGAGCCTAATCACTTCACCCAGACCGACTCCATGGGAGCGAAATTCTGGCACTTGACGCGTGCCGCCTCAAAAAGTCCCCACGCCGGCGAACCATTCCGATCCATCTGGGAACTTTCTTCCCCTACACCATCCAATCTGCCGAACGGGGGATGCCCACACAGCGTCGCTGGAGATCACCGGCAGCAGGGGCGAGCTGCAGGGAGTGGGAGTACTACCCGCGGACTCCTCCTCCACCCAGCCCAACAGCTTTGTTATGAAAGAATCACATAACGTCCTACCTCACTATTGTTTCCGAGTTGAAGTCTGTCACCATTTTTAAATCTTGCATTTATTAGTTTATTTCCTCCATAATTTATTTTATTTTCATTTTCATATATTTACTATTATTTCATTTATTCAAGTAGATTAGCATGAAAAAAATAATTATAAAAAATAATCAGTTTATTGGAAAGAAGTTTGTCTGTTAGTGTTCCTGAAGCAGTGATGGCAGTAGTCCATGTATTGATTTATGATTGATTTACTTAAATTAAACCCATTTGTTTCTCCCAATTCAAACAAAATGGGAGTGGTGCCCTGACTAGACAATTATTAATTATTAAATATTAAAGCAGAGGTGTTAACTCAGCTTTTCAGCTGAGAGTTTCAGCTGCCTCATCTGGCCACACATAAGAAAAAAATCTGGCGGTGCCCTCTGGGCCAGACAAATTTGTTTTTTAAATGTAGTTAAGCATCAGACTAATTTGATGCTTAACTACATTTAAAATTCTTCATAATCATAATCATAATATTGGCCAGTTTGCAAAGCTTATAGTAGATGCAGGAGGAAATAATACGTGTGGGCTCCAAGTCTGCAGAGAAAATACCAGAAGTGTAAACTTACACTGTGAAGCTCGGGCTGTGAAAATCCCCCGGTGCTGCGATCTCCCTCTTCACTTCTCCCTCCTCCTCATCACTCTCCTCCTTCACCTCTCCCTCCCCCTCTCCATTCCACTCTTTCCTTCACTTTCCTTCTGACTTCTGTCCAATGACATTGATGACGCTTTCCTACGTCACGTTTTGATTTAAACAAAGAAATGTCAGACAGTGGGAAATAATCAGACGCATTAAAGGTGATAATACATCTCTCACCTACACACACTTATTATTATCATTATTAGGGGTCCAGCCCACAGTGCTGTTTTTGTTTGTATTTTTATTATTATTTTTCTCCTTGGCATTTTTCCAGTTAAAAGTGTCTGGTGCACAGCAGAATGGGTCCGAACCCACGGACATGAATGAGGTCTCGTTGGATTCAAGGCATTTCAGACAGTTTGTGGTTTGTGACATCATCCTCCAATTTGTTATATACACCGATCAGCCAAAACATTCAAACCAATGACAGGTGAAGTGAATAACATTGACCATCTTCTTACAATGCCACCTGTCAAGGGGTGGGATATATTAGGCAGGAAGTGAACAGTCAGTTCTTGAAGGTGATATGCTGGAAGCAGGAAATGTGGGCTAGCGTAAGTTATCTGAGTGGCTTTGACAAGGGCCAAATTGTGATGGTTGGTCGACCGGGTCAGTATCTCCAAAACAGCAGGTGTTGTGGGGCGTTCCCAATATGCAGTGATTAGTACCAACCATAAGTGGTCTAAGGAAAGACAACCGGTGAACCGGCGACAGGTCCGTGGGCGCCTCCTTGGACTCATTGATGCGTGAAGGCCAACCCATCTGGTCCGATGCCATAGACGAGCTACTGTAGCACTGCTGAAAAAGTTTAATACTGGCTATGATAGAAAGGTGTCAGAACACTGTGAGAGAAAAATGCTTACGATCAACTATTTTGAACGAGGACAAAGGCCTCTACCTCCAGAGGGGGGTTTTAAAACATTTGTCCCCCCAGAGTTTATGAAAGGAGAAATGTTTTTTGCTCCCTACAATGTCAATACTAACATGAAAGAATCAGATCACATTTGGCCCTGTTCATCTTCTATGGAGATGAAGAAACTCAACAGAGGAGCCTAGAGGTGCATTGTCGTGCAATCCGTCGCGTACCTGTGAATTTCACTGTCTGAGGGTAGCACCCAAGGAAACGCGGCGCAGACTTGTAAGGGACCTCTGACCCAAGCCACACCCTCTGTTGTTGTATAAAGCCCTCTTGATCAGAAATAAGATCAGACTGGTCTGAACACTGCTTTGGAGCAGTACTGAACCTTTCTCTTTATTTTTGCAGAATAAATAATCTTGAATATTCTCAGTTTTGTTTTCTTGTAGCGGGCAGATTAACCTCACCGATCATTGCAGAAGAATTTCTTCCACAACACACAGTACATCGCAGCTTGCTGTCTATGGGGCTGCGTAGTCACAGATGGTCAGAGTGCCCATGCTCACCCCTGTCCACTGCCGAAAGCGCCTACAATGGGTACCTGAGCGTCAGTACTGGACCAAGAAGGTGGCCTGGTCTGATGAATCACGTTTTTTTCTTCAGCATGTGGATGGTCGGGGTTAGGGTCCGATACATTCGAGCATCTGTGGGATATGCTGGAAAAAACAAGCCAGATTCATGGGGGCCCCAGCTCGCAACTTACAGGACTTTAATGCTGCTGATAACGTCTTGGTGCCAGATACCACAGTACACCTTCAGAGGTCTTGTGGAGTCAATGCCACGACAGGTCAGAGTTGTTTTGGTGGCACGAGGGGGAGCTACACAATATTAGTAGTTATAAGTGGTGTTTTTAATGTTGTGGCTGATCGGTATAGTTGCAGGTTGTGGCTCTCTGGGGTCTTTCGTATAGGGAAAGGTGCAGGTGTGGGGGGAAAAAATCACCCTGGAAAAGAGGTTCTTTTAATTTAAGATCCTTTATTATAAAAAATATCTGGGTTTGTCTCTGCAGAGGACAAGACTGGCTAAATACACAGATACGTATATACCCTTTTATAATATCTAGCCATGGAGTGTGTGCTTAGCTGAATATTCCAACAATTCATCTGATTAAATAGTACTGTCTACCAGACTGACTTATCTCTTGGGAGTGGCATAGAGCGAGAACGCTACACTCAACCCACTTTTTCAATAGCCAAATGTGTTGCTCTACGTTCTGTAACTTTTCAACTACATAACTCCCCCCTTTTGGGGCTACTTAGCCCCAAACATCAATTTTCTGCAAAGCAATTGAGTACATATCCCATGAAGCGAGTCTTTGGGGGCTTCTTTGATTGACTGCGTTAATTCCTTTCATTTGTCCAAACTCATCATTGATGTGGTACTGAATCTTGCTATAACTTCTCTGCACCGGAGTTTAGCCACTGTATCTGCATTTTTATGTTTGGCTGGTACTGCCTCTTCCCATCTGCTAAATCTGTCCACTACTATCAGCGTGTATCTTTTCCCTTGTATGGGTTTAATCATATCTACAAAATACATTGTTATATGTTTAAACGGACCTTCAGGGACTGGGATATGTCCTATTGGAGTAGTTACTCCTTTCCTGATATTACTTTTTAGGCATGTTTCACACCTGGTTAATTCTGCATCTACTTGTTGTTGTAATTTTGGAGCCCAAAAATTCCATTCCGTTATTCTTCTTAATACCTCCCCCCTTGCACAATGGGCTAGCCCAGGGGTTGGCAACCTTCAGCATTAAAAGAGCCACTTGGGTATGATTCCCGCCAAATAAAACTCACCTGGAGCCGCGAAACCTATTTGACCGCTATAATGAAGATAACACCGCATATATAGTCTCATTACACTTATGCTACATATATAACAACTGTAGTTTGTTGCATTTATGAAATAAAAGAACTACAAACTGATAAAGACTGTCATTTTATTTCTGTGCTTGACACAGCAAAACACTAAATTCTTTTGAATACTGGCACGTATAATTTTTCTTTGAAATAAAATACAAAATGCAGGTCCTACATTAATTTGTGGATTTGAAAAAAAGAAATATTCACTTTAATTTAAAGGGGCGGAAAAAAAAAGTTAGTTTATGTTTTATCACGACTTAAGTCTATTTCAGTGTGCCGTCATCCTACTGTTTCCTCAGTCGACCTGACCTTGTGGATACAAAGATGGACAGGACCCCAAATGAGTAGTTCTTCATGTTCAAATATGTGTCGGGAATGGCATTCCATGTCTTGATTCCACTTTGCGTTCCATGAAACAAACTTAAACATTCTATTTTCCTCAGAAACTTTAATTTTTTTGGATGTATCCATGGTAAGCTTACCGGGGTTTGAGAGCTCAAAATAAGTCACCAGCATGTCGGCAACAGGTGACGCATACAAGGTGTGATCGAAGGTGTGATATTTTGATCGACAAAATATTAAAACACATTTTATTTCTATATTACAAGATCACCTAAATCTCCAGAATCATCAGAAAAATTAACAAAAGAGAATAATATTTATTTAAATTAAATAGCCATTATTTCTTCACATTATTTTCTCAAAGCCACAGGGAGCCACGGCAGAGGGATGAAAGAGCCACATGCGGCTCCGGTGCATCATGTATTAACAAGGCAAGCAAACCATCTGGGGCTACAACAAAACCTCCATGAGTTCTACATATGCCCTTGTCCTCCTGTGTTGCCCCTTGTTCCCAAAGATGTTTTTCGGCTATTGACGCTTCTTTTTGTAGGAGGATCAAGTCTTTTTCCATGACCTGATCCTCCAGGTCTGCCAAGTGTATGGCCAGTATTGGATTGCTTGTAGCCGCAGCTTTAGGTGCTAAATCTGCTGCATTGTTGCCTGTAGCCATAAAGGATTGATCTGACTTGTGAGCTGCACACTTTATTAAGGCAAATTTTGCAGGTTTCATGATTCCTTGTAACAGTTGAAGAATCTGTTCATGGTGTTGTATGGGTAAACCATCAGGCCTCTTGAACCCCCAAGCTTTCCATGTGGTGCCAAAAATTTGGCAGACACCATGTGCATATGCAGAGTCTGTGTATATATTTACAATTTGTCCCTCTGACAATTTGCATGCTTTGTTCAGAGCAATTAGATCTGTTAGTTGCACTGAGCAGGGCTGTGGGCATTGTCCTGATTGGAGGACTGTTGTAGTGTCATTTTTACTTTCTACAATAGCATTTCCTGCTGACAGATGGTCGGTCTCCTTATCTACACTGCGTTCCGAATTATTATGCAAATTGGATTTAAGTGTCATAAACATTACATTTTTTGTTTTTCAATTAAACACAAGCAATATGGGAAAGAAAAAGGATCTCTCTACTGCCGAAAAGTGTCAAATAGTGCAATGTCTTAGACAAGGTATAAAAACATTAGATATTTCACGAAAACTTAAGCGTGATCATCGTACTGTGAAGAGATTTGTGGCTGATTCAGAGCACAGACAGGTTTGTGCAGATAAAAGCATAATGAGGAAGGTTTCTGCCAGACAAATTCATTGGATTAAGACAGCAGGCGCTAAAATGCCATAACAAAGCAGCAAACAGGTATTTCAAGCTGCTGGTGCCTCTGGAGTCCCGCAAACCTCAAGGTGTAGGATCCTCCAGATGTTTGCAGTTGTGCATACACCTACTATTCGGCCACCTCTAATCAATGCTCACAAGCAGAAACGGTTGCAGCGGGCCCAGAAATACATGGAGACTAATTTTCAAATGTCTTTACTGATGAGTGCTGTGCAACCATGGATGGTCCAGATGGATGGAGTAGTGGATGGTTGGTCGATGGCCACCATGTCCCAACAAGGCTGCAACGTCAACAAGGAGGTGGTGGAGTCATGTTTTGGGCCGGAATCATGGGAAGAGAGCTGACAGGCCCCTGTAGGGTCTCTGGAGGTGTGAAAATGACCTTGGCAAAGTATATAGAGTTTCTGACTGACCACTTTCTTCCATGGTGCAAAAAGAAGAACCGTGCCTTCCGTAGCAAAATCAACTTCATGCATGACAATGCACCATCTCATGCTGCAAAGAATACCTCTGTGTCACTGACGCTATGGGCATAAAGGAGAGAAACTCATGGTGTGGCCCCCATCCTCCCCTGACCTGACCTATTGAGAACCATTGGAGCATCCTCAAGCAAAAGATCTATGAGGGTGGGAGGCAGTTTGCATCAAAACAGCAGCTCTGGGAGGCTATTCTGACATCCTGCAAAGAAATTCAAGCAGAAACTCTCCAAAAACTCACAAGTTCAATGGAGGCAAGAATTGTGAAGGTGATATCAAAGAAGGGTCCTATGTTAACATGTAACTTGGCCTGTTAAGATGTTTTTGATTGAAATAGCTTTAGATTTCAGTAAATATGACCTCCTCCATGCTGCAAATTCAACAAATGACCATTTTCAGTTCTTTATAACCTATAAAATGTTTTGAAACTCTGTTGTGCATAATAATTTGGAACAGTGCATTTTGAGTTTTTTTATTTTTGAAAAAAATACTGTTATCATTGGGAGGTTTGTTCAGTAACATTCGAATTATACCCTAACGGTTGATGACTTGAAAATTATACTGACTGTCATTTGCATCGACTATTTAGGAAAATCAGAGAAAAATGTCATTTGCATAATTTGGAATGTGATGTATAGCAGGCGCCATCGACAAATAAAATCATATTTGCTTCTTTCAAAGGGTAAGTTTGTAAATCAGACCTAAGTTTTGCGTATTTTTCTGCTTCCGCTACACACTCATGTTCATGTCCATCGGTAGGAAGCAAAATGCTATCCGCTGGGTTCTTAATCCTGCAGACGGATATTGTGAAATCTGTGTATTGTAGAAAATGGTTGTAGTCATTTTGCCTTTGAGCAGTAAGAACAAACTTGTCTTTTTCTATTAGGTTCACAAGTTTATGATGGGTAAGTATCTCAATGGGATAGCCCATCGTCAATGTGGATGTCTTTTCGTACATCATCCATCTGCTTGTGCTTTGAACAGTGCATTCAATGGGGCTACCATAGTGGAATAATTCTCTATCCAGTCTGAACTATACCCTGTCACTCCCAAAAAGGTCACCATGTCCCTTACTGTGCATGGTTTTGGGGCTTTGGATATACCTTCCAACTGAGAGGGACATATTTGTTTGCGTGCCTTTTCTACAAGGCTTCCTAGATATTCTACCTAATCCTGGCAATATTGAAATTTATTCAAAGAAGCTTTATGCCCTCGTTGTGCCAAAAGAGTCAACAAAGTTTGTGTATTTGTGGCATGTGTCCAGGTCAGAGGAACACAAGATGATATCATCTATATACTGTACTGCTGTGCTTGTGATTTTATCAGACAAACTCAGACTTCTGTATTGTCTAATCTATATTTCTCCCTCCAACCAAGAGTGCAGAGCCAACTGTTATCTTCTCACTGGCACCGTTCCCAGAGTTTGTTTTATCAACAATCCCTGTCCCAATCCCAGCAGCGGAATTGTCACACACACCTATTTATTTCCCATTTTCTCCCTGTTGCACAAGTGAGGAAGTGGCGTGGACTGCCGAGATGCCTTACCAGCAATGGCCTGTATGGCAGCGGAACCCTCTCCCTGCCAATCTCAAGCCTGGTGGAGGAGTAAAAATGTGCCAAATCAAGGCTGGAGATGACTCCCACAGAATCCCGGGATCCATTTGTCAGAGGTGCTGCTCCAACCCTAGCAAACGGGGAGGAAATGGAAGCCATCGGCAGCAGTTGCCACCGCAACTGCTGCCGATGATCAAGATCTTGAATCTTGAATCTTGAATCTTGAATCTTGAATCTTGGCAAAGACGGCCCTCAGGCACCGGGATGTAGTGGGGCATGTCCAACATGGCAGAGGGGGCCTTGGCTTGGCAACAACAACACCCACATGGCAAAAGGCTACTCCAACCAAACGGCGGCACATGGTTGTGGAGGAGGTGCGCCACCAGGAAGAAGCAGCCAGGTGTGCCAAGGCAGTCTCTCAAGCCCAGCAAGGCCGCTGGATGAAGTGGGATGGCATGGAGAGGAGGAAAATTACATGGAGCCAGTCGAATAGGCTAAGTTTCATCGTAAGAGCCACTTATGATGTCCTGCCCTCCCCAACCAACCTACATCTCTGGTATGGAGAGGACCCAGCCTGTCTCCAGTGTGCAACCCCTTAAACACATCTTGGTGGGTTGCAAGACCAGCTTAACGCAAGGAAGATACACCTGGCGCCACAACCAAGTGCTGAAATGCTTGGCTGCCGAAATCGAGAACAAGAGGGTAACCACAAATGCCATGCCTCTAAATGCCCAGACTACCTTCCCACGGAGAACAACCTTCATGCGGGAAGGGGAGAAACGGCGGACCAAGCCATCACTCCCAGACTCTGGCCCACTGAACGCAGCTGGTAGACCTCAGCCAGAGGCTCACCTTCCCACCCGAAATTGCAGTTACCAACCTGCGCCCAGATCTTGTCCTCTGGTCCAAGTCCTGCCGGCGAGTCCTTATCGTTGAGCTGACTGTCCCATGGGAGGAGGCCATCGATGAGGCATTCGAACGGAAGAGCTGCAGTATGCCAACTTAGCAGCAGAGGCAGAGGGGCGGGGCTGGAACGTGAAGGTGTGGCCAGTGGAGTCGGGCTGCAGAGGTTTTGTAGCCAATTCCACCATAAAGCTCTCAAAGGAGGTAGGGATCAGAGGGCAGGCCCAAAGGAAGGCAATCAAAGAACTTGCCACTGCAGCCGAGCGGAGCAGTCACTGGCTGCGGCTGAAACGGAGGGACGCAACATGGGCTGCCAAATAATCATGTTGGTGCCACCGTGTGACACACACTCAGGCCTGATCAACCTGTGGTGGACCAACCTCGGCAGGGGGTGTCTTGTGATAAATGGCCGAAACACCCAATGAAGCCGTGGCACACAACTGATGTGTCGCATTGGTGGCACCCCGTGATCTGTGCAAAAACTCATCCCACCCAGGATGACATTCCCAAACCTCTCAATTGTTGTGCTGAAATTTAGGGATTGTAACAACTAGTTCTATGAAGAATCCTTTGTTTCCCCAAAAACCTTATTAGAGGTCACTTAAAAAGCATTTTTAAATTTTTATTTTTTCCTAACCCTACTTTTCCCATTGGTTGCTTTATTTGCTTTTCCCCAATTATTTGTGTTTTATTTATTGTTTAATGCATTTGAGCTTTGGTTGGTTCAAGCAGATCTGACGCTCACCCTAACAAGTCTACCTTATTTTGTTATTTTTCAGCTTTCACAAGGAACGCTATTTTGTCCATTGTAAGGCTTCAAAGACTCATATAGTGGTTCATTTGTTCCCCAGAAGATTATGTCTCCTCTAGAACAGACTAATTAGTCTAAGATGCCAAAATGCACGATGAGAAGTGTCCACTTCTGCCAGCCACGTTTGCCACACCTCTGTGACAAATGTGGAGTTCCAGGGAGGTTACCCTATCCTTCCCACCCGACACCTCTTCAGAATTTATATCGTTATTATTCTTGCCCTGCTATTTCCTCTATCATTCTCCAAATTATACCGGCAAACTAATCCAGAAAAACAATACAACAATGACAACCCCTTTCCTTCATACCTTTCCTTGCATACATTTTTTCTGTGAATTCCTATATGTCCTTTTTTTTGGCAGCTGCCCAATTCTTCTCACTTACTACTTTTCTTCTAGGCCAGTATTGGCTATTTTATTATCAGTCAGCTTTTGGAGCGGGAACTTTCTTTTATTACTCGAGTTTCTCAACTTTGCTCATAATTATAGTTATTTTTTTGAATACACCAAGGATATCATAGCTCTCTAGCTATAGTGGTACAACCAGACCACGTTTCCAGGACAAACAACCTGTAAGTTCAATAACCAGCTTCAATACTGCCTAACCTTTCTAGTGGCGCACAGACAATACAATAACCACCAGCTCAGTTTTTCTTTCTCCAGGGGGCTACAGACCCTCGCTCTCTGTTTACAGTGGTATCCACAAAAAAACTTCTTATGTCCTGAATCCATTTGCTATCTGTACAGACCCGTAAAAGTGTTTTTAAAGCAGCTGTCTTTCCCCTTTTCACCGAGGCTATTTTGGTAAAAATATTGACTTTTTCTCTTTTTGATATTTTACTTTGTTAGTACCTCTTCTCCAATGCATAGCTTCTTTGTTTGGAGATCCAAATTGATTCTGGTCTTACCCATATCGTCAAGGAAAAAAACCCCAGCAGATTCCTCCCGTGAATGGAAATTAAAGCAAAATGCTTACCGTGGCAGTTTTTTTCCGATCGCCGCCCCCATGACCCCAGGTGCAGGAATGTCCTCCTTTTTGCCCTTTTTCCAATCTTGTTCGTGATGCCAATCTGAAAAAAAATCACCCTGGAGAAGAGGTTCTTTATTTTATGATCCTTTATGATAAAAAATATCTGAGTTTGTCTTAACAAAACAGAGGACAAGACACAGAGGACAAGACTGGCTGAATACACGGATACATACTCTTTTATAATATCTAGCAGTGGAGTGTGTCCTCAATCCACAATTTCAATAGCCAAAACAATGAGTTTCTCTAAGTTCTGCAACTTTTCTACTATACGCGGTCTAGACCCCATCAGTCGGTAGTGGTTGCAGGAGTGTAATTTCCACTGGGGACGGGTGGGACATGCCCCCGTCTTTTACAATTCCGTTTGTGCCCCCCCCACACACCTTTTTCCTACCACAAAAATCGTGCTTAATGGAGAATACAATTTTGAAAGAAAAAAAATACACCTTAGAAATTAGTTTCTCAAGCTAATTATTATGCAAAATGACATCATAGGCCACAGGCCAGGCAAGAGGACTGGCGACCCTTGCCTGTACCTAGCCTCGAATGGACACTAGTCCCAAGTTGGTGTCGGCTAATCCCGCACCCTCGCATCGCATCGCAATATACTCCAAAAATGACGCGGACGTGTTCCACGCACGCACCCTTGAAAAATTGCTCACTGAATGAGGAAGCGGCAGTTCATAAAAATGAAACACCAACAGCTGTTAAATGTAATGTCTTTCTTTGGAGAGGGGATGAAAAGAAAGAAAGGAAATGTGAGTTGGTTGATTAGTGGTTGTAAAACAGTATGATTTTCCATTTACCTAACTTGAAAACAAGTTCACCTTAAACCGCCGCATGTATCCGCCTACAATGTATGAAAAGCAAGGCCTCTCTCGCTGCCGGTTTGGACCTTTAAATATAACTGTTCATTCCCCATAGATATCGGTATCAAGAGGCTCATTTCATCAAGGTGGTGCACAGTTTAGAGACTCCAGTAACAAGCAGTGTGCGGTTATCAGTTTTACAGCAGTACTTAAAAGCAAAACCAGGATGTTTGCACATGGACAGAAGGTGTCCTAGGTGATGTTTTGGTAAAAGGAACTTGTCTTTATCAGGATATGAAAAAGTCTGGTAGAATAGAAATAATGTTCCAGGAAGAGATAATATTGCAATAACAGAATTGCGAAGAAAACATACTTTATGTACAGTAATACATCATTCAAAATAACATGTTCTGAGGCGTTTACTGGCCGTATTGGTGTTGTCACTATGACTCTGCATTATACCAATACCAACGCCAATTCATAAAGCAATCTGATCACTGCTAAATGATGATGCATGTTTATTAACAATTTCTAGTAATAATCTGCAATTATCAAGCAGGAATTGTGCTTGGCAGTTGTTGATTCACATGCATGCGGCAGAGTTGAACACCAGCAGTATGACTCACCCAGCAGCTTAGTAGCTTACTACAATAACAATGAATCTGTCAATAGGCATTTCTGTGATTCTGCACATTCATTCAGTCAATTAAACCAATATTTGAAATCACTGGACTACAGGCAGATGTTATTGACACCCAATGACAGAACTGAGTAAGTAAATACTACGAATCATCCAGAAGCAAAGACATACGCCGAAGACAATCATTCCAGCCGACAGAATTCAAAGGTAAACGTGATGAGTTACAATCTGTGCCAGCAACTGCACCAAAGATGTGTAACAATAGAAGGAATCACTCATTTAGTGTCATTTCTGGCCATACAGGCTGTTCTTTGTACAGTAAAGCAGTGCAGGGTAAACACAGGGTCGGTAATGAAATGGCTGTACCAAGAAATAATTATTTGAATAAAAGTACATGTTTAGGACACATGACTAAAAAACACCGAGTTGCATCTGCAAATCGTTCAAATGTTGCTGATAGAACTAAGAACTAGTCATGTTACAAATTTTAAATCAACTCATATTATTATCGTCAATGAGTATGAGAATACAATTTTTTAATTCCTTTCTTTGACAGCATTTCAACAAAAAAAAACTTTGCTTAAAATGTAATATCTGTCATTCAAATGATACAACATTATCATTTGAATGATCGCATACATAGCATACATAAAGCAATCGTAATGGATGACCCTTGTGAAACAAAAGCTATTGTGGCTGGTGGTAACTGCATCATTAGGGCACTATCATTTGCAATCCATGAAAACGACTAGAATCACAGAAAAATCAAACCTGCTGTTGCTAAACACATGAAGGAAAACTCAGGCACCTTGATTGATAATCTAAGATGTGAGCACTCATCTGTTGAAAATGATTTGCAACTATGACGGATGAAATATGTTGGAAGTTGGGCTACTGAGGTGGAAATACAAGCAGTGGCAGATGTACTTGGTGTACATATTCTCACACATAGTTGTAAAAAGTGGTTCAAGTACTGTACATTAAAGCCACAAATTGTATTGGTAACAGCAATTTACCTGAAACATGTCAATGAATGTCATTATGGTCAGGGGGTGAAATTGAGAAAATCTGAAATTGTGCTCATATGTGTAACAAATCAAATAAATCTGGAAACTACAAAGTCCATTGTGTAATATGATATGATATCATAATATTATATCAACAGCACAAACTGATGCTGTGTTCCATGGGAACTCATAAATTTATAAATTGGTACAGCTATATTTATTATTATTATAATTATAATTATCATTATTTATCATCAGTTTATCTTAAAATATCCAGTGTGGAATCACAGTACAGCTTGCCTGGAGGAACAAGAATTTACAATCCATCATCATCCAGCATTCAGGCATGCATGCACACACAATGGTTCAGGCAGAAACAAGAAACACACACACACACACACACACACACACACACACACACACACACACACACACACACACACACACACACACACACACACACACACACACACACACACACACACACACACACACACACACACACACACTCGGCACTTGTATGTCTGTCAATATGTATATAATATATATATTTATGTGTGTGTGTGTGTGTGTGTGTACTGTATATATATACTCTATATAATATCAATGAATTCAGTGTATGTTAGTAATAGATCAATTAGATTAAGATTAAAAAGAAAAAGGTTTCCTTGCCTCTTTTATTTTATTTCTCAGTTATCTCCTCGGTTTCTTATCTATTGTTTCACAAATTTCTGAAATAAAAAATGATCAATTAACCAATTGACCAATTATTTCATTATGTATTATTATAATTATTATTATTAATTTATTATTTCATTATATTATTATATATAATATTACTATATATAATAATAATTACTTTTATTATTATTTTCTTAGAACTCCTAATATGAGGACTGGCCTGGGTCTCCCTCTAATCCTGGCTGCATTTTTCTCCCACAGATAAAGAAACACACAGACACACACACACACAGAGACACACACACACAGATGCACGCACACACCACACATGCGCGCTCACACAGACGCACTGTCAGCCGTCCCCGATAAAACATTCTGGAAGCAATGGGAATACTAATGAGTGAGCCAGGCCGATCATTAAATCATCTCACATACACACAGACACACACATGCGTACACACACATACACCCACACACCCACACACACCCACACACACACACACACACACACACACACACACACACACACACACACACACACACACACACACACACACACACACACACACACACAGACACACACACACACACACACAAACGCATATCATGAGCCCATAAACGGACAAAGCGTTGTGTTTGAACAGACCTGGTCAGAACAGAGGGAAGGTAAATGAGGACACAGCTTTCATTGCAAAGCAGTTGCTATGTGGGAGCCTCATAGGTTAGACATAGACGTAACAATGTCGGACTTAATGTGGTGAATTATTGGTTGTGTAGGTGGTCCCCAGTCTTCCCTGTGTGGGCTTTCCCACAGACAATAATGGGTCCCAAGGGTTAGGGGCTGATAAATGGAAGATTGCTATTGATTCAGGTTTGTTAGTAAGGACAGGCAATTTATTTGGATGTGTACACAAACACACGTGTGTATGTGTCTGTCTGTGCCTGTGTGTGTGTGTGTGTGTGTGCGCGCGTGTGTGTGTGTGTGTGTGTGTGTGTGTGTGTGTGTGTGTGTGTGTGTGTGTGTGTGTGTGCTTGTGTGTGTGTTTGTGTGTGTGTGTGTGTGTGTGTGAGAGGGGGGGTATTAGGCTCAGATGCTTGTATCCAAACACGTATAGTACACATTAGTTATTGTGTTTTATTGCATAAATCGCTGAAGCCATAGTAATTTTTTTTCCAACCAGGTGGGGGTTAACTTCTTAACAAGCTGATGGAAAGTACTCTCTCCCCAAATTAACCTGATCAATGATTAAACTCTTCCATGATGTGGCTTCTCCTGAGTGGCGCTCAGATCTGCAGCGTTACATAATTCAAACATTGCTCACTGCAGTTATCTGGTCTAATGGATGTCTCGTCAAATTTAGAGATCATCCCCGGCAAACCCACCCACATACCCACATTTGGCAGATGCAGAGGGGTGGTGGAGGGTCTCCGAGCACCTTCCCTTTGACCCTTGATGTCCAGGGTGCTCTTTTTATCAGGCGTGTTTTTCTTTTGCATGAATGAGCATCGAGATTTTGTTGTAACAGACCCCTGTTTCAGTGGTTGGAAGGTGGGGGGTGGGGGTGCTGATGGGGGGACGACAAGCCCAAACAATATCCCTATTTAAGATATGAATATTGACGAAGTGCCCATTCTGAAGGCACACCTCATTGGTCGAGTCCAAACAAGTCTTTCTTGGTGGAGTTGGTGTAGGAAGCTCACATCATGAGTCAAATCCTAGATAATTATATAATTATTCAACAGGTTTTGCTGGAAATTGCATTTTGAAACCTTTTTGTTTGCTTTGAGCACCTGCCCCTCTAAAGGTCTCTGCACAGGCCTGCACAATAGTTACTCTGAATAACCAAAGGAAACATAGATTGAAAATGTTGCAGGTCTTTTCTTTATTTATTGTTGTATTAAGTCTCTGTCTGGCTGGGATTCTCAAATTGGAGCCTAGAGCCTAGAACCTGAATTTAAATTGGATGTAATTTAATAACAATAAAATAACGCAATAACCGATCAGTGCTTTACTGTGAGACAGGCACCCACTGTGGGAGCAATACACTTCAGCACCACGGCGCTGTTCATTTTAGGCACCAACCTGTCTGAAAGTTGCACTTTTTCCAAATGGATTAGAGGTCTGTTACAATAAACAAATATAGATATAAATACATTTTTCAATTCATTGATTAATATGTTTTAAAACTCAAGTAACTTGACGGTGTTTAAAATGTAGTAGAGTAAAACACACACACACACACACACACACACACACACACTCATAACATTAAAATCACTGACAGGTGAAGTGAATAACATTGCTCATCTCATTCCAATGGCACCTGTGAAGAGGTGGAATATATTAGGCAGCAAGTGAACAGTCAGTTCTTGATGTTGATGTGTTGGAAGCAGGAAAAATGGGCAAGCGTAAGGATCTGAGTGACTTTGAATAGGGCCAAATTGTGATGGCTAGAAAACTGGGTCAGAGCATCTCCAAAACGACAGGTCTTGTGGGGTTTTTCCGGTATGCAGTGGTTATTACCTACCAGAAGTGGTTCAAGGAAGGACAAACTGGTGAACTGGTGACGGGGCACCCAAGACCCATTGATGCACATGGGGAACGAAGTCCAGCCCGTCTGGTCCTATCCTACAGAGGAGCTACTGTAGCACAAATTACTGAAAAAGTTAATGCTGCTTTGATAGAAAGGTTTCAGAACACGCAGCACATCGCAGCTTGATTTGTATGGGGCTGAGTAGCTGAAGACTGGTCAGTGTGTCCATGCTGACCCCTATCCACTGCCGAAAGTGTTAACAATGGGCATGTGAGTGTCAGAAATGGTCTGATAAATCATGTTTTCTTCTACATCATGATCCATGGGGGCCCCAGCTCGCAAGTTACAGGACTTAAAGGATCTGCTGCTAACATTTTGGTGCCAGACACCAGAGGACACCTTCAGAGGTCTTGTGGAGTCCATGCCTCAATGGGTCAGAGCTGTTTATGCAGCACGAGGGGGAGCTACACAATATTTGTGGCTATTAGTGGTGGTTTTAATGTGGTGGGTGATCGGTGTATGTGTATGTATGTTTGTATATACAGTAAATTTGTGTTGAAATGTAATGGAGAAAAAGTTTAAAGTCTCCAATACCCAATATACTTCAATACAGATATTGTATAAAAATGTACTACTTTGTTATTTTCCAGCACCTCATTACTTTAAATGTGATTGTTTATTGGATCGAAAAATAATGATTAAAATATAATCTATATAATGTTTTGATTTTAACAGTTTGAGTCTATGGAATAAGGCATCATATTCCAACAGGTGGCGACTTTGGTGAGACTTTCAAAAAAGAAAACAAACGACTGAAAAAAGCAGGCATCTGTTCTAATGGAGAGACGACAGAGTGGACAAACATCCCCCCCACGCACGCGCGCCCATTAGAGGTGCTGGGCCGCCTCACCTTTCCTCCATTTCCACACCACCACACTCAGATCGCCTCCGTGGAAGCTTCAACCTTCAAGTTTGGGAATTGACCAGCATTTCCTGTTAGGAGACGTTATTTCAGATAAGGTTTTAAACAGGATTGAATGGAAATAATTGAGGTTGCAAGCTGTGGGGACCCACTATCCTCCCACTAGACCTACCTGCAGGATTAAGAAATTTAGTTTCAGGGAAGGAGTCTGAGAGAGGAGAAGTGGGAGAGCATTTCTAATGTCTGTCAGTCTTTAAACCATTAAGATGAATAGTAGGTTGAATAAGAATTATTATTATTATTTTTTTTTTGCAATTTGACTTTTAGGCATCTTTACATTATGTTTCTCCATTTAGTTTTTTTAAACCATGTTGCTTCAAGAGTTGAAGAACATCACTTCTACACACACACACACACACACACACACACACACACACACACACACACACACAAGCAGGCACGCATGTACGCACGTTCGTATGCACGGGCACGCATGCACACACACACACACATACACACACACACACACACACACACACACACACACCGAGCAAACAGTGTCTAGGTGCAAAATAAGCCATATTCCACTAATGCGTCATTAGTCTCTCAAAAAAAGAAAACACCACAAAAACAAGTTCCACGTAACAAGTGGCCCACTTGTTACGTGGAACGTGTTTTGTGGCTGTTCAAAGTGAAACACATGAGGCGCACGGGTCGAGTTTTGCAACCATTTTATTCATGGAGTCTCTTATAAAAAGACATTTCAGAGATATAACAGTACAAAATAGAAAAGGACCCACACGGTAGTACACACACTTTTTGAACACACAATAGGCCGATGCAATACTGCTTTGGCATTTCCAAAAAAAGACACTGAATAAAGTGCAAGGTTTCCATTCGTTATCTCGGATGCGTACAGTACGTTCTCAGCTCTGTTTACTCTGTTCAGAATCATAACAAAACAACAACAAAAAAATAACTTGTTCACAGCGTTTCAAATCTCATCCTAGTTCGTGTTGAGACGCGATAAAGTGCAAATATGCGTCATGGGACAATGCATGTTGTAGTGTCACGTCCCCGCGAAGTGAAGCGTTCGCTGCCAGCTGTAAGCCCCCCCCCCCCCCCCCCCCCCCCCCACAAACACACACACACACACACACACACACACACACACACACACACACTCACACACTCACACACTCACGCACGAAGCACCTGTAAGCAGGTGGTGTGTGGAGACACTGTGGTTTCTCTTTCTTTCACACACACACACACACACACACGCGCACACACACACACACACGCGCGCAAAACAGCTGTAGGCAGGTTGTCTATGGAGACACTATGGCGTCTCTGTCTCTGTC